>NC_092490.1:2362500-2520000 GCF_047495875.1 Pithys albifrons albifrons
TGTCCCAAACCCTAACCCTAACCCTAACCCTAACCCTAACCCTAACCCTAACCCTAACCCTTACCCTAACCCTAACCCTAACCCTATCCTTAACTCTAGTGCTTACTGTAAACTCTGGGGGTTCCAAAACCTAACCATAAGCCTACCCCTACGCCTAACCCTAACCCTAACCTTAACCCTAACCCTAACCCTAGCCCTAGTGCTTACTGTAAACTGTGGGGGTCCCTAACCCTAACCCTAACCCTAACCCTAACCCTAACCCTAACCCTACCCCTAACCCTAACCCTAACCCTAACCCTAACTCTAACCCTAACCCTAACCTAACCCTAACCCTAGTGCTTACTGTAAACTGTGGGGGTCCCAAACCCTAACCCTAAGCCTAACCCTAACCCTAACCCTAACCCTAACCCTAACCCTAACCCTAACCCTAACCCTAACCCTAACCCTAACCCTAACCCTAACCCTAACCCTAAGCCTCACCCTAAGCCTAACCCTAACCCTGACCCTGACCATGACTCTCACCTTAACCCTGACCCTGACCCTAACCCTGACCCCTTAAACTGTAACACTAACCCTGACCCTGACCCCGACACAAACCCCGACCCTAAAGCTAAACCTAACCCTAATCCTAAACCTAATTCACTATCCAAAGCCATGAGAAAGGTTTGTCTGATGCCTTCTGTCTGGCAGGAATCAAATGTTTCACTTGGTAGCAGAGCAAAGTTGCACTTTGCTAGGTGAGCTTCCCCTAATGAAGAACTGTGTTTTTCACAGAGAAAGAAAGCTCCAGGTCTGAATTGCAGATGGACAAAAATTTCTCCCAGGGAAAAGGTGCCAAGATATAAAAGAATTGCTCCTTTTGTAGTGTTAATTGGGCCCCATCATTGGCACCTGAGACCACAAAGATCTGAACTTTCATCTTGATGCAAACCTCAATTGTTTTAGGCAGGTACAAGCCTTTTTCCATCCCGGAATTGCAGATGGGCCAAGATTCCTGCCAGGGAAAACGAGGCAGGACAGAAAGTAATTGTTCCTTTTCTAAGGTTAATGGGGCCCTATCATTGGTGTATCCCAATGCATTCTCTCTGGCAGGAATCAACTGTGTCACATTGTAGCAGATCATGGCACTGTTAGTTGCACTTTGCGAGATGAGCTTCTCTAAGGAACCAGTGTGATTTTCACCAAGAAAGCAAGCTCTAGCTCTGGATTGTTAGATACATATGATTCACTTTCCAATCCAGAAGAAATGACGTTCCTGATGCCTTCTGTCTGGCAGGAATAAACTCTTTTAAATTTAGCAGAGCATGGAACTGTTAACTGCACTTTTCGAGATGAACTTCCTATAAGGAGCAACGGTGTTTTTCCCAGAGTAAGAAAGCTCCAGGCCTCGATTCTCTCTTGCATATCATTCATTTTCCAAAACCATAACAAATGTGTATCCTCATGCCTTCTGTCTGGCAGGAATCAACTCTTACACTTGTTACCAGAGTAAGTGATTATTATTTGCACTTTGCGAGATGAACTTCCTAAAAGGAGCACCTGTGCTTTTTTCAGAGTAAGAAAGCTCCAGGCCTCGGTTCTCAGATGCGTAGGATTCACTTTCCAAAACCATAAGAAATGTGTTTCCTTATATGTTCTGTCTGGCAGGAATCAAATGTTTCACTTGTTAAAGGACCATGGGAGTTTTATTTGCACTTTGCGAGATGAGCTTGCTTCAAGGAGCACTTGTGCTTTTCCCAAATAAGAAAGCTCCAGGCATGGATTATCTGATGCATATGATTCACTTTCACAAGCCGTTAGAAATGAGTGCCCTAATGTATTCTCTCTGGCAGGAATCAAGTTTCCACTTGTTAGCAGAGCATGGCACTGTTAGTTGCATTTTGGAAGATGAGCTTCCCATAAAGAACAAGTCTGTTTCTCACCGAGAAATAAAGCTCCAGGCCTGGATTCTCTGATGCATGTGATTCATTTTCCAAAGCCATAACAAATGTGTATCGGCAAGAATCAGCTGTTTCACTTGTTAGCACAGATGGGACTCTTCGCTACACTTTGCGAGAGTACATTCCCATAAGTAACAACTGTTTCTTTCACGGAGAAAGAAAGCTCCAGGCCTGGATTCTCTGATGCATATAATTCTCTTTCCAAATCCATAAAAAATATGTATCTTGCAGCCTTCTGTCTGGCACGAATCAACCGTGCCACACTTTAGCAGATCACGGGAGAGTTAGTTGCACTTTACGAGATGAGCTCCTCTAAGGAACCACTGTGATTTTCACGGAGAAAGAAAGATCCAGGCCTGGATTCTAAGATGCATATGATTCATTACCAAAGCCATAAGAAATGTGTGTCCTTATGCCTTCTGTCTTGCAAGAATCAGCCGTTTCTCTTGTTAGCAACGAAAAGTTGCACTTTGCGAGATGAGCTTCCCCTAAGGAACAACGTTGTTTTTCACCGAGACAGAAAGATCCAGGCCTGGATTCTCTGATGCATATTATTCACTTACCAAAGCCATAAGAAATGGGTGTCCTTATGCCTTCTGTCTTGCAAGAATCAGCTGTTTCTCTTGTTAGCAACGAAAAGTTGCACTTTGCGAGATGAGCTTCCCCTAAGGAACAAAGTTGTTTTTCACCGAGAAAGAAAGATCCAGGCCTGGATTCTCTGATGCATATTATTCACTTACCAAAGCCATAAGAAATGTGTGTCCTTATGCCTTCTGTCTTGCAAGAATCAGCTGTTTCTCTTGTTAGCAACGAAAAGTTGCACTCTGCGAGATGAGCTTCCCCTGAGGAACAAGGTTGTTTTTTACCGAGAAAGAAAGATCCAGTCCTGGATTCTCAGATGCATATGAGAATCTTTCTAAAGCCATAAGAAATATGTGTCCTGATACATTCTTTCTGGCAGGAATCGACTGTTTCACTTGTTAGCAGAAAAATGCTACTCTTTGCGAGCTGAACTTCCCCTAAGGAACAACTGTGCTTTGCATCCAGAAAGAGAGCTCCAGTCCTGGATTCTCTGATGCATGTGATTCCCTAGCCAGAGCCATAAGAATACTGTGTCCTGATGCCTTCTGTCTGACAGGAATCGACTGTTTCACTTGTTAGCAAAGCAAAGTTGCACTTTGCTCACTGAGCTTCCCCTAAGGAACAACAGTGCTTTTCACCATGAAAGCAAGCTCCAGACCTGGAGTTTTAGATGCAAATGATTTACTTTCCAAAACCATAAGAAATATGTGCCCTGATGTCTCCTGTCTGTCAGAAATCAAGAGTTTCACGTGTTAGAAGAGCACCTGAGAGCCCAAGGCTGCCACCTTTTCCCAGGGCGAAAAGCTCGACAGTGCGTGATACGTGCGTGACCGGGAAAGTGCTGTTTTTCAGCCCACTATTCCAGACGGATGAAATTGCCTCCCTGGGTAAAGGTGCCAGGACAGACAGCCACTGTGCATTTTCTAGAAGTAATGCGGCCCCATCATTGGCACCTGAGAGCCCAAGTTTGCCACCTTTTACCTGGGCGCAAAGCTTGACGGTGCATACCTTGTGCGAGTCCGGGAAAGGGCCGTTTTTCAAAACCAGAATTCCAGAAGGAAGACGATTACTCCCAGGGAAAAGGTGCCAGGACAGAAAGCCATTGTGCCTTTTCTAGAGGAAATCGGGCCCCGTCACAGGCACCTGAGAGCCCAAGTTTGCCGCCTTTTCCCTGGGCGTAAAGCTCAAAGGTGCGTGACAACGTGAGGGTCCGGCAAATTGCCGTTTCTCATTCCAGGTTTCCAGACCGATGAAGATTCCTCAGAGGGAAAAGGTGCCTGGACAGAAATCGATTTCTCCTTTTCTAGGGTGAATGGGGTCCCATCACGGGCACCTGAGAGCCCAAGGCTGCCACCTTTTCCCTGGGCGAAAAACTTGAAGGCGCTGCCACTTGCGGGTCCGGGAAAGTGCCATTTTTCAGCCCATAATTCCAGTACGATGAAGACGTCTCCCTGAGATAAGGTGCCAGGACAGAAAGCGATTGTGCCTTTTCTAGGTAATGGGGCCCCAAAACTGGAACCTGAGAGCCCAAGGCTGCCACCTTTTCCCTGGGTGCAAAGCTCGACAATGCATAACCTGTGCGGGTCCGGGAAAGGGCCGTTTTTCAGCCCAGAATTCCAGACAGAAGTCGATTCCTCTCTGGGAAAAGGTGTCAGGACAGAAAGCCATTGTGCCTTTTCTAGGGGGTAATGGGGCCCCATCATTGGCACCTGAGAGCCCAAGGCTGCCACCTTTTGCCTGGGCGCAAATGTCGACGGCGCGTGCCACGTGTAAGTCCGGGAATGTGCCGTTTCTCATCCCAGAATTCGGGGCCAATGAAGACTTTTCCCAGGGAAAAGGTGCCAGGACAGAAAGCGATTGTGCCTTTTCTAGGGTTAATGGGGCCCCAAAATTGACACCTGAGAGCCCAAGGCTGCCACCTTTTCCCTGGGCGCAAATGTCGACGGCGCGTGCCACTTGCAAGTCCGGGAATGTGCCGTTTCTCATCCCAGAATTCCAGGCCAGCGAAGATTTCTCCCTGGGAAAAGGTGTCAGGACAGAAAACGATTGTGCTTTTTCTAGGGTCAATGGGGCCCCAAAATTGGCAGCTGAGAGCCCAGGGCTGCCACCTTTTCCCTGGGCGCAAAGCTCGACGGTGCGTGCCACATGCGGGTAAGGGAAAGAGCTGTTTTCAGCCCAGAATTCCAGACCGATGAAGATTCCTCCCTGGGAAAAGGTGCCAAGACAAAAAGCGATTGTTATTTATCTAGTGTTAACGGGGACCCGTCATTGGCACCTGAGAGCCCAAGGCTGCCACCTTTTCCCTGGGCGCAAAGCTAGATGGTGCCTGCCACGTGCAGGTCAGAGAAAGTGCTTTGTTCAGCCCAGGATTCCAGACGGATGACGACTCCTCCCAGGGAAAAGGCTCCCAGGACAGAAAGCGATTGTTCCATTTCTAGTGTTAATGGGGGCCCGTCATTGGCATCTGAGAGCCAGAGGTTGCCTCCTTTTCCCTGGGCGCAAAACTCGACAGTGCGTGCCACGTGAGGGTCCGGGAAATTGCCGTTTCTCATTCCAGAATTCCAGACCGATGAAGATTCCTCCCTGGGAAAAGGTGCCAGGACACGAATGGATTTCTCCTTTTTCTAGGGTTAATGGGGCCCCATCATTGGCACCTGAGAGCCCAAGCCTGCCCCCTTTTGCCTGGGAGCAAAGCTCGACCTTGTGAGCGTTTGGGGCAGTGCCATTTTTGAACCCAGAATTCCAGACGGACGAAGACACCTCCCAGGGAAAAGGTGCCAGGTCAGAAATCGAATTTTCCTTTTCTAGGGTCAATGGTGCCCCATCATTGGCACCTGAGAGTTCAAGGCTGCCACCTTTTCCGTGGGCGCAAACATCAACGGCGCGTACCAATTTCTTGTCTGGAAAAGTGCCGTTTTTCAGCCCTCAATTCCAGACGGATGAAGACTCCTCACAGGGAAGAGGCTCCCAGGACAGAAAGCGATTGTTCAAATTCTAGGGTTAATCGGGACCCATCATTAGCACCTGAGAGCCCAAGGTTGCCTCCTATACCCTGGGCGCAAAGCTTGACCATGCGTGCTACGTGAGGGTCCGGGAAATTGCCCTATCTCATTCCAGAATTCCAGACCGATGAAGATTCCTCCCTGGGAAAAGGTGCCAGGACAGAAAGCGATTGTGCCTTTTGTAGGGGTAATGGGGCCGCATCATTGGCACCTGAGAGCCGAAGGCTGCAACCTTTTCCCTGAGCGCAAAGCTCGACGGTGCGTGCCACTTGCGGGTCCATGAATGTGCTGTTTCTCATCCCAGAATTCGGGGCCAATGAAGACTTTTCCCAGGGAAAAGGTGCCAGGACAGAAAGCGATTGTGCCTTTTCTAGGGTTAATGGGGCCCCAAAATTGACACCTGAGAGCCCAAGGCTGCCACCTTTTCCCTGGGCGCAAATGTCGACGGCGCGTGCCACTTGTAAGTCCGGGAATGTGCCGTTTCTCATCCCAGAATTCCAGGCCAGCGAAGATTTCTCCCTGGGAAAAGGTGCCAGGAGAGAAAGCCATTGTGCCTTTTCTAGAGTTACTGGGACCCATTCATTGGCACCTGAGAGCCCAATGCTGTCACCTTTTCCCTGGGAGCAAAGCTCGACGGTGCGTGCCACATGCAGGTAAGGGAAAGAGCCGTTTTCAGCACAGAATTCGAGACCGATGAAGATTCCTCCCAGGAAAAAGTTGCCAGGACAGAAAGCGATTGTTCTTTTTCTAGGGGTAATGGGGCCCCATCATTGGCACCTGAGAGCCCAAGGCTGCCACCTTTTGCCTGGGCGCAAAGCTCGACGGTGCGTTCCACTTGCAGGTCCGGGGAAGTGCCGTTTTTCAGCTCAGAATTCCAGACGGACGAATATTCCTCCCAGGGAAAAGGTGCCAGGACAGAAAGCGATTGTTATTTTTCTAGTGTTAACGGGGACCCATCATTGGCACCTGAGAGCCCAAGGCTGCCACCTTTTCCCTGGGCGTAAAGCTAAATGGTGCCTGCCACGTGCAGGTCAGAGAAAGTGCTTTGTTCAGCCCAGAATTCCAGACGGATGACGACTCCTCCCAGGGAAAAGGCTCCCAGGACAGAAAGCGATTGTTCCATTTCTAGTGTTAATGGGGGCCCATCATTGGCATCTGAGAGCCAGAGGTTGCCTCCTTTTCCCTGGGCGCAAAGCTCGACAGTGCGTGCCACGTGCTGGTCCCAGAAAGTGCCACTTTATGGCCCAGAATTCCAGACAAATGAAGACTCCTCCCAGGGAAAAGGTGCCAGGACAGAAAGCCATTGTGCTTTTAGTAAAGGTAATGGTGCCCCATCATTGGCACCTGAGAGCCCAAGACTGCCACCTTTTCCCTGGACGCAAAGCTCGACGGTGCGTTCCACTTGCGGGTCCAGGAAATGCCGATTCTCAGACCAGAATTCCAAACCATGAAGATTCCTCCCTGGGAAAAGGTGCCAGGACAGAAAGCCATTGTGCCTTTTGTAGGGGTAATGGGGCACCATCATTGGCAGCTGAGAGCCCAAGGCTGCCCCCTTTTCCCTGGGCGCAAAGCTCGACGGTGTGTACCTTGTGCGGGTTTGGGGCAGTGCCATTTTTGAACCCAGATTTCCAGACGGACGAAGATTCATTCCAGGGAAAAGGTGCCAGGACAGAAAGCAAGTGTTATTTTTCTAGTGTTAACGGGGCCCCATCCTTGGCACCTGAGAGCCCAAGGCTGCCACCTTTTGCCTGGGCGCAAATGTCGATGGTGCGTGCCACTTTCTTGTATGGGAAAGCGCCATTTTTCAACCCAGAATTCTAGACGGATGAAGATTCCTCCCATGGAAAAGTTGCCAGGACAGAAAGCGATTGTTCCATTTCTAGGGTTAATGGGGCCCCATCATTGGCACCTGAGAGCCCAAGTTTGCCTCCTTTAACCTGGGTGCAAAGCTCGACAGTGCGATCTACGTGAGGGTCCGGAAATTGCCGTTTCTCATTCCAGACTTCCGGGCCAATGAAGATTCCTCCCTGGGAAAAGGTGCCAAGACACGAATGGATTTCTCCTTTTTCTAGGGTTAATGGGGCCCCATCATTGGCACCTGAGAGCCCAAGCCTGCCCCCTTTGCCCTGGGAGCAAAGCTCGACCTTGTGAGGGTTTGGAGCAGTGCCATTTTTGAACCCAGAATTCCAGACGGACGAAGATACCTCCCAGGGAAAAGGTGCCAGGTCAGAAATCGAATTGGCCTTTTCTAGGGTCAATGGTGCCCCATCATTGGCACCTGAGAGTTCAAGGCTGCCAACTTTTCCGTGGGCGCAAACATCAACGGCACGTACCACTTTCTTGTCCGGGAAAGTGCCGTTTTTCAGCCCTCAATTCTAGACGGATGAAGACTCCTCACAGGGAAGAGGCTCCCAGGACAGAAAGCGATTGTTCCATTTCTAGGGTTAATCGGGATTCCATCATTGGCACCTGAGAGCCCAAGGTTGCCTCCTATACCCTGGGCGCAAAGCTCGACCATGCGTGCTACGTGAGGGTCCGGGAAATTGCCGTTTCTCATTCCAGAATTCCAGACCGATGAAGATTCCTCCCAGGGAAAAGTTGCCAGGACACAAAGCCATTGAGCATTCTGTAAAGGTAATGGGGCCCCATCATTGGCACCTGAGATCCCAAGGCTGCCACCTTTATCCTGGTCGCAAAGCTCGACGGAGCGTGCTACGTGCGGGTCTGGGAAAGTGCCATTTTTCAGCCCAGAATTACAGACCGAGTAAGATTCCTCTCAGGGAAAAGGTGCCAGGAGAGAAAGCGATTGTTCCAGTTCTAGGGGTAATGGTGCCCCATCATTGGCACGTTTGAGCCCAAAGCTGCCACCTTTACCCAGGTCGCAATACTCGACGGTGGATAGTTGTGCGGGTCAGGGATAGTGCCATTTTTTCAGCCCAGATTTCCAGACGGATGAAGATTTCTCACTGGGAAAAGATGCCAGGACAGGAAACGGTTGTGCCTTTTCTAGGGTTATTGGTGCCCCATCATTGGCACCTGAGAGCCCAAGGCTGCCACCTTTATCCTGGTCGCAAAGCTCGACGGAGCGTGCTACGTGCGGGTCTGGGAAAGTGCCATTTTTCAGCCCAGAATTACAGACCGAGTAAGATTCCTCTCAGGGAAAAGGTGCCAGGAGAGAAAGCGATTGTTCCAGTTCTAGGGGTAATGGGGCTCCATCATTGTCATGTGAGAGCTCAAAGCTGCCACCTTTACCCAGGTTGCAATACTCGACGGTGCATAATTGTGCGGGTCAGGGATAGTGCCATTTTTTCAGCCCAGAATTCCAGACCGATGAAGATTCCTCAGAGGGAAAAGGTGACAGGACACAAAGCCATTGTGTATTTTGTAAAGGTAATGGGGCCCCATCATTGGCACCTGAGAGCCCAAGGCTGCCACCTATTCCATGGTCGCAAAGCTCAATGGTGCGTATTTGTGCGGGTCCAGGAAAGTGCCGATTTTCATCCCAGAATTCCAGACGGATGAAGATTCCACCCAGGAAAAAGGTGCTAGGAGAGAAAGCGTTTGTGCATTTTCTAATAATAATGGGGCCCCATCATTGGCACCTGAGAGCCCAAGGCTGCCACCTTTTGCCTGGGCTCAAAGCTCAATGGAGCGTTCCAACTGCGAGTCCAGGAAAGTGCTGTTTTTCAGCCGAGATTTCCAGACGGATGAAGATTACTCCCATGGAAAAGGTGCAAGGACAGAAAGCGATTTTTACATTTCTTAGGTTAATAGGGCCCCATCATTGGCACCTGAGAGTCCAAGGCCCCCATTTTTTCCCTGGGCGTAAAGCCGGACGGTGCATGCCACATGCTCTTTTTTAAGCCCAGAATTCCAGACAGACGATGATTCCTCCCTGGGAAAAGGCGCCAGGACAGAAAGGGATTGTTCCATTTCTTGAGTTAATACGGCCCCATCATTGACTCCTGAGAGCCCAAGGCTGCCACCTTTTCCCTGGGCTCAAAGCTCGATGGAGCGTGCCAAGTATGGGTCTGGATAGTGCCGTTTTTCAGCCCAGAATTCCAGACAGACAAAGATTCCTCCCAGAGAAAATGTGCCAGGACAGAAAGCGATTATGCGTTTCCTAGGGGTAATGGGGCCCCATCATTGCCACCTGATAACCCAAGGCTGCCACCTTTTCCCTGGGCTGAACGCTCGACGGAGTGTGCCAGCGGCGGGTAAGGGTACATGCTGTTTTTCAACCCAGATTTCCAGAATGACGAAGATTCCTCATATGGAAAATGTTCCAGGACAGAAAGCGATTGTTCCAGTTCTAGGGTAAATGCGGCCCTCTCATTGCCACATGACAGCCCAAGGCTGTCACCTTTTCCCTGGGCTCAAAGCTCAAAGGAGTGTCCCAGGTGGGGTCCGGGAAAGTGCCGTTTCTCAGCCCAGAATTCCAGATGGACGAGGATTACTGCTAGGGAAGAAAGTGCCAGGACAGAAAGTGATTGTTCCTTTTCTAGGGTTTATGGGGCCCCATCATTGGCACTTGAGAGCCAATGCTGCCACCTTTTCCCTCGGTGAGCACCCCAACGTTCCCTGTCACATGCGGGTTTTTCAATCCAGAAAAATGAACATTCCTCCCTTGGAAATCGTGCCAGGACAGAAAGCGATTCTTCCTTTTCTAGGGTTAATGTGGACCCATCTTAGGCACCTGAGAGCCCAAGGCTGCCACCTTTTCCCTGGGCTCAAAGCTCGACAGTGCGGGTGAGGTGCGGGTCTGGGAAAGTTCCAGTTTTCAGCCCAGAATTGCAGAGGGCCCAAGATTCCTCCCAGGGAAAAGGTGCTAGGACAGAAAGGGATTGTGCCTTTTCTAGGACTAATGGGGCCCCATCATTGCCACCTCAGAGCCTAAGGCTGCCACCTTTTCTCTGGGCTCAAAGCTCGACGGAGTGTGCCAAGTGCGGGTGAGGGAAAGTGCCGTGTTTCAGCCCAGAATTCCAGGCAGACCATGATTCCTCCCAGGGAAAAGGTGCCAGGACAGAAAGCTATTGTGCCTTTCTTAGAGGTAATGGTGCCCCATCATTGACACCTGAGAGCCCAAGCCTGCCACCTTTTCCCTGGGCTCAAATCTCGACAGAGTGTGCCAGGTGCTGGTCAGGGTACCCCTTTTTTCAGCCCAGATTTCCAGAATGACGAAGATTCGTCACAGGGAAAATGTGTCAGGATAGAAAGCGATTGTTCCAGTTCTAGGGTAAATGCGGCCCCCTCATTGGCACCTCACAGCCCAAGGCTGTCACCTTTTCCCTGGGCTCAAAGCCCGACGGTGCGTGCCACATGCGGGTTTTTCAGCCCAGAATTCCAGATGGACGATGATTCCTCCCAGGGAAAAGGTGCCAGGACAGAAAGCGATTGCTCCTTTTCTAGGGTTAATGCGGCCCCATCTTTGGGATCTGAGAGGCCAAGGCTGCCACCTTTTCCCTGGGCTCAAAGCTTGACGGAGGGTGCCAAGTGCGGGTCCGGGAAAGTGCCGTTTCTCAGCCCAGAATTCCAGACGGACGAAGATTCCTCCCTGGGAAAATGTGCTAGCAGAGAAAGCGATTGTGCCTCTTCTAGGGGTAATGCGGTCCCATCATTGGCACCTGAGAGCGCAAGGCTGCCATCTTTTCCCTGGCCTCAAAGCACGACGGAGGGTGCCAAGTGCGGGCCCGGGAAAGTGCTGTTTTTCAGACCAGAATTCCAGACGGATGAAGATTCCTCCTTTAGAAAAGGTGCCAGGACAGAAAGCGATTGTTCCTTTTCTAGGGTTAATGGGGCCCCATCATTGACACCTGAGAGCCCAAGGCTGCCACCTTTTCCCTGGGCGCACACCCCAAAGGTCCATGTCGCATGCGGGTTTTTCAGCCCAGAATTCCAGACGGATGAAGATTCCTTCCTGGGAAATCGTGCCAGGACAGAAAGAGATTGTTATTTTTCTAGGGTTAATGCGGACCCATCTTAGGCACCTGACAGCCCAAGGCTGCCACCTTTTTCCTGGGCTCAAAGCTCGACAGTGCGGTCGAGGTGCGGGTCTGGGAAAGTGCCGGTTTTCAGCCCAGAATTCCAGACGGACCAAGATTCCTCCCAGGGAAAAAGTGCCAGGACAGAAAGTGATTGTTCCAATTCTAGGGTAAACGCGGCCCCCTCATTGGCACCTGACAGCCCAAGGCTGTCACCTTTTCCCTGGTCGCAAAGCCCGACGGTGAGTGGCATTTGCAGGTTTTTCAGCCCAGATTTTCAGACGGATGAACATTCCTGCCAGGGAAAATGTGCCAGGACAGAAAGCGATTCTTCCTTTTCTAGTCTTAATGCGGCCCCACTTTTTGCAACTGAGAGCCCAAGGCTGCCTCCTTTTCCCTGGACTGAAAGCTTCACAGAGCATACAAGGTGCGGGTCAGGGAAAGTGCCGTTTATCAGCCCAGAATTCCAAGCGGTTTAAAATTCTACCCTGGGATAAAGTTCCAAGACAGAAAGCAATTGTTCCATTTCTAAGTTTAAGGGGCCCCATCGCTGGCACTTGTGAGCCAAAAGCTGCCACCTTTTCCCTGGCCTCAAAGCTCGACGGATTGTGCCAGGAGCGCTTCTGGGCAAGCGTAATTTTTCAGTCCAGATTTCCAGAAGGATGAAGATTCCTCCCAGTGAAAAGGTGCCTGGACAGAAAGCGTTTGTTCCTTTTCTAGGGTTAATGTGGCCCCATCTTTGGCAGCTGAGAGCCCAAGACTGCCACCTTTTCCCTGGCCTCAAAGATCGACGGTGCGTGCCACCTGCGGGTCAGGTAAAGTGCCTTTTTTCAGCCCAGAATTCCAGATGGACCAAGATTCCTCCCAGAGAAAAGGTGTTTAGACAGAAAGGGATTTTTACATTTCCTGGGGTAATGGGGTCCCATCATTGGCACCTGTGAGCCCAAGGATGCCACCTTTTCCCTGGCCTCAAAGCACGACGGAGGGTACCAGGTGCGGGTCAGGGAAAGTGCCGTTTATGAGCCCGGAATTCCAGGCAGACCATGATTCCTCCCAGGGAAAAGGTGCCAGGACAGAAAGCGATTGTGCCTTTCTTAGGGGTAATGGGGCCCCATCATTGGAAGCTGAGAGGCCAAGGGTGACACCTTTTCCCTGGGCTCAAAGCTCGACAGAGCGTGCCAGGTGCTGGTCAGGGTACGTGCCTTTTTCCAGTCCAGATTTCCAGAATGACGAAGATTCCTCCCAGGGAAAATGTGCCAGTATAGAAAGCGATTGTTCCAGTTCTAGGGTAAATGCGGCCCCCTCATTGGCACGTCACAGCCCAAGGCTGTCACCTTTTCCCTGGGCTCAAAGCCCAACGGTGCGTGCCACATGCAGTTTTTTCAGCCCAGACTTCCAGACGGACGATGATTCCTCCCAGGGAAAAGGTGCCAGGACAGAAAGGGATTGCTCCTTTTCTAGGGTTAATGCGGCCCCATCTTTGGGATCTGAGAGCCCAAGGCTGCACCTTTTCCCTGGGCTCAAACCTCAATGGAGCGTGGCAAGTGCGAGTCAGGGAAATTGCGGTTTTTCAGCCCAGATTTCCAGAGGGACGAAGATTCCTCCCTGGGAAAAGGTGCAAGGACAGAAACGATTTTTACATTTCTTGAGTTAATGGGGCCCCATCATTGACACCTTAGAGTCCAAGGCTGCCATCTTTTCCCTGGGTGCAAAGCCGGACGGTGCAAGCCACATGCTGTTTTTAAACCCAGAATTCCAGATGAACGATGATTCCTCCCTAAGAATATCTGCTAGGACAGAAAGGGATTATTCCATATCTTGGGTTAATGGGGCCCCATCATTGGCAGCTGAGAGCACCTTTTCCCAGGGAGAAATCCTCGCTGGCCTGGAATTCTGGGATGAGAAACGGCACATTCCCGGACTTGCAAGTGGCACGCGCCGTCGACATTTGCGCCCAGGGAAAAGGTTGCAGCCTTGGGCTCTCAGGTGCCAATGATGGGGCCCAATTAGCATTACAAAATACACAATGGCTTTGTCTCCTGGTACCTTTTCCCTCTGAGGAATCTTCATAGGTCTGGAATTCTGGGCTGAAAAATGGCACTTTCCTGGACCTGCACGTGGAACGCTCCTTCGAGCTTTGCGCCCAGGGAAAAGGTGGCAGCCTTGGGCTCTCAGGTGTCAATTTTGGGGCCCCATTAACCCTAGAAAAGGCACAATTGCTTTCTGTCCTGGCACCTTTTCCCTGGGAGAAATCCTCATCGACCTCGAATTCTGGGATGAGAAACAGCACATTCCTGCAGCGGCAAGTGGCACGCACCGTCAAGCTTTCCACTCAGGGAAAAGGTGGCAGCCTTGGGCTCTCAGGTGTCAATGATGGAGCCCCATTACTCCTAGAAAAGGAACAATCGCTTTCTGTCCTGACACCTTTTCCCAGGGAGGAATCTTCATCGGTCTGGAATTCTGGAATGAGAAACGGCAATTTCCCGGACCCTCACGTAGCACGCATGGTCGAGCTTTGCGCCCAGGGTATAGGAGGCAACCTTGGGCTCTCAGGTGCCAATGATGGGGCCCGATTAACCCTAGAAATGGAACAATCGCTTTCTGTCCTGGGAGCCTCTTCCCTGTGAGGAGTCTTCATCCGTCTGGATTTGAGGGCTGAAAAACGGCACTTTCCCGGACAAGAAAGTGGTACGCGCCGTTGATGTTTGCGCCCACGGAAAAGGTGGCAGCCTTGAACTCTGAGGTGCCAATGATGGGGCACCATTGACCCTAGAAAAGGACAATTGGATTTCTGACCTGGCACCTTTTCCCTGGGAGGTGTCTTCGTCCGTCTGGAATTCTGGGCTGAAAAATGGCACTTCCCCGGACCCGCAAGTGGCACGCGCCGTCGACATTTGCGCCCAGGCAAAAGGTGGCAGCCTTGGGCTCTCAGGTGCCAATGATGGGGCCCCGTTAACGCTAGAAAAATAACACTTTCTTTCTGTCCTGGCACTTTTTCCCAGGGAGGAATCTTCGTCCGTCTGGAAATCTGGGTTCAGAAATGGCACTGCCCTAAACCCGCAAAAGGTACACACTGTCGAGCTTTGCGCCCAGGGAAAAGGGGGCAGCCTTGGGCTCTCAGGTGCCAATGATGGTGCCCCATTACCCCTACAAAAGGCACAATGGCTTTCTGTCCTGGCACCTTTTCCCAGGGAGGAATCTTCATCGGTTTGGAATTCTGGTCTGAGAATCGGCACTTTCCTGGACCCGCAAGTGGAACGCACCATCGAGCTTTGTACCCAGGCAAAAGGTGGCAGTCTTGGGCTCTCAGGTGCCAATGATGGGGCCCCATTACCTTTACAAAAAACACAATGGCTTTCTGTCCTGGCACCTTTTCCCTGGGAGGAATCTTCATTGGTCTGGAATTCTGGGCTGAAAACGGCTCTTTCCCTTACCCGCATGTGGCACGCACCGTTGAGCTTTGCGCCCAGGGAAAAGGTGGCAGCCTTGGGCTCTCAGCTGCCAATTTTGGGGCCCCATTAACCCTAGAGAAGGCACAATCGCTTTCTGTCCTGGCACCTCTTCCCTGGGAGAAATCTTCGCTGGCCTGGAATTCTGGGATGAGAAACGGCACATTCCCGGACTTGCAAGTGGCACGCGCCGTCGACATTTGCGCCCAGGGAAAAGGTGGCAGCCTTGGGCTCTCAGGTGCCAATGATGGGGCCCAATTAGCATTCCAAATACACAATGGCTTTGTCTCCTGGTACCTTTTCCCTCTGAGGAATCTTCATAGGTCTGGAATTCTGGGCTGAAAAATGGCACTTTCCTGGATCTGCACGTGGAACGCTCCGTCGAGCTTTGCGCCCAAGGAAAAGGTGGCAGCCTTGGGCTCTCAGGTGTCAATTTTGGGGCCCCATTAACCCTAGAAAAGGCACAATTGCTTTCTGTCCTGGCACCTTTTCCCTGGGAGAAATCTTCATCGGCCTGGAATTCTGGGATGAGAAACAGCACATTCCTGGACCCGCAAGTGGCACGCACCGTCGAGCTTTATGCTCAGGGAAAAGGTTGCAGCCTTGGGCTCTCAGGTGTCAATGATGGAGCCCCATTACTCCTAGAAAAGGAACAATCGCTTTCTGTCCTGACACCTTTTCCCAGGGAGGAATCTTCATCGGTCTGGAATTCTGGAATGAGAAACGGCAATTTCCGGGACCCTCACGTAGCACGCATGGTCGAGCTTTGCGCCCAGGGTATAGGAGGCAACCTTGGGCTCTCAGGTGCCAATGATGGAGCCCGATTAACCCTAGAAATGGAACAATCGCTTTCTGTCCTGGGAGCCTCTTCCCCGTGAGGAGTCTTCATCCGTCTGGAATTGAGGGCTGAAAAACGGCACATTCCCAGACAAGAAAGTGGCACGCGCCGTCGACATTTGCGCCCAGGCAAAAGGTGGCAGCCTTGGGCTCTGAGGTGCCAATGATGGGGCCCCGTTAACACTGGAAAAAGAACAATGGCTTTCTGTCCTGGCACCTTTTCCCTGGGAGGAATCTTCATTGGTCTGGAATTCTGCCCTGAAAACGGCTCTTTCCCTTACCCGCATGTGGCACGCACAATCGAGCTTTGCGCCCAGGGAAAAGGTTGCAGCCCTGGGCTCTCAGCTGCCAATTTTGGGGCCCCATTAACCCTAGAAAAGGCACAATGGCTTTCTGTCCTGGCACCTTTTGCATGGAGAAATCTTCGCTGGCCTGGAATTCTGGGATGAGAAACGGCACATTCCCGGACTTGCAAGTGGCACGCGCCGTCGACATTTGCGCCCAGGGAAAAGGTGGCAGCCTTGGGCTCTCAGGTGCCAAAGATGAGGTCCCATTACCCCTAGAAAAGGCACAATGGCTTTCTGTCCTGACACCTTTTCCCAGAGAGGAATCGACTTCCGTCTGGAATTCTGGGCTGAAAAACGGCCCTTTCCCGGACCCGCACAGGGTATGCACCGTCGAGCTTTGCACCCAGGGAAAAGGTGGCAGCCTTGGGCTCACAGGTGCCAATGATGGGGCCCAATTAGCATTACAAAATACACATTGGCTTTGTCTCCTGGTACCTTTTCCCTCTGAGGAATCTTCATAGGTCCTGAATTCTGGGCTGAAAAATGGCAGTTCCCCGGACCCGAAAGTGGCACGCGCCGTCGACATTTGCGCCCAGGCAAAAGGTGGCAGCCTTGGGCTCTCAGGTGCCAATGATGGTGCCCCATTACCCCTACAAAAGGCACAATGGCTTTCTGTCCTGGCACCTTTTCCCAGGGAGGAATCTTCATCGGTTTGGAATTCTGGTCTGAGAATCGGCACTTTCCTGGACCCGCAAGTGGAACGCACCATCGAGCTTTGTGTCCAGGGAAAAGGTGGCAGTCTTGGGGTCTCAGGTGCCAATGATGGGGCCCCATTACCTTTACAAAAAGCACAATGGCTTTCTGTCCTGGCACCTTTTCCCAGGGAGGAATCTTCATTGGTCTGGAATTCTGCCCTGAAAACGGCTCTTTCCCTTACCCGCATGTGGCACGCACCGTCCAGCTTTGCGCCCAGGGAAATGGTGGCAGCCCTGGGCTCTCAGCTGCCAATTTTGGGGCCCCATTAACCCTAGAGAAGGCACAATCGCTTTCTGTCCTGGCACATTTTCCCTGGGAGAAATCTTCGCTGGCCTGGAATTCTGGGATGAGAAACGGCACATTCCCGGACTTGCAAGTGGCACGCGCCGTCGACATTTGCGCCCAGGGAAAAGGTGGCAGCCTTGGGCTCTGAGGTGCCAAAGATGAGGTCCCATTACCCCTAGAAAAGGCACAATGGCTTTCTGTCCTGACACTTTTTCCCAGAGAGGAATCGACTTCCGTCTGGAATTCTGGGCTGAAAAACGGCCCTTTCCCGGACCTGCACAGGGTATGCACCGTCGAGCTTTGCACCCAGGGAGAAGGTGGCAGCCTTGGGCTCTCAGGTGCCAATGATGGGGCCCAATTAGCATTCCAAATACACAATGGCTTTGTCTCCTGGTACCTTTTCCCTCTGAGGAATCTTCATAGGTCTGGAATTCTGGGCTGAAAAATGGCACTTTCCTGGATCTGCACGTGGAACGCTCCGTCGAGCTTTGCGCGCAAGGAAAAGGTGGCAGCCTTGGACTCTCAGGTGTCAATTTTGGGGCCCCATTAACCCTAGAAAAGGCACAATTGCTTTCTGCCCTGGCACCTTTTCCCTGGGAGAAATCTTCATCGGCCTCGAATTCTGGGATGAGAAACAGCACATTCCTGGACCCGCAAGTGGCACGCACCGTCGAGCTTTGCGCTCAGGGAAAAGGTTGCAGCCTTGGGCTCTCAGGTGTCAATGATGGAGCCCCATTAACCCTAGAAAAGGAACAATCGCTTTCTGTCCTGACACCTTTTCCCAGGGAGGAATCTTCATCGGTCTGGAATTCTGGAATGAGAAACGGCAATTTCCCGGACCCTCACGTAGCACGCATGGTCGAGCTTTGCGCCCAGGGTATAGGAGGCAACCTTGGGCTCTCAGGTGCCAATGATGGGGCCCGATTAACCCTAGAAATGGAACAATCGCTTTCTGTCCTGGGAGCCTCTTCCCCGTGAGGAGTCTTCATCCGTCTGGAATTGAGGGCTGAAAAACGGCACATTCCCAGACAAGAAAGTGGTACTCGCCGTTGATGTTTGCGCCCACGGAAAAGTTGTCAGCCTTGAACTCTGAGGTGCCAATGATGGGGCCCCATTGACCCTAGAAAAGGACAATTCGATTTCTGACCTGGCACCTTTTCCCTGGGAGGTGTCTTCGTCCGTCTGGAATTCTGGGCTGAAAAATGGCACTTCCCTTGACCCGGAGGTGGCACGCGCCGTCGACATTTGCGCCCAGGCAAAAGGTGGCAGCCTTGGGCTCTCAGGTGCCAATGATGGGGCCCCATTAACACTAGAAACAGAACAATGGCTTTCTGTCCTGGCACCTTTTCCCTGGGAGGAATCTTCATTGGTCTGGAATTCTGCCCTGAAAACGGCTCTTTTCCTTACCCGCATGTGGCACGCACCGTCGAGCTTTGCGCCCAGGGAAAAGGTTGCCGCCCTGGGCTCTCAGCTGCCAATTTTGGGGCCCCATTAACCCTAGAAAAGGCACAATGGCTTTCTGTCCTGGCACATTTTCCCTGGGAGAAATCTTCGCTGGCCTGGAATTCTGGGATGAGAAACGGCACATTCCCGGACTTGCAAGTGGCACGCGCCGTCGACATTTGCGCCCAGGGAAAAGGTGGCAGCCTTGGGCTCTCAGGTGCCAAAGATGAGGTCCCATTACCCCTAGAAAAGGCACAATGGCTTTCTGTCCTGACACCTTTTCCCAGAGAGGAATCGACTTCCGTCTGGAATTCTGGGCTGAAAAACGGCCCTTTCCCGGACCCGCACAGGGTATGCACCGTCGAGCTTTGCGCCCAGGGTATAGGAGGCAACCTTGGGCTCTCAGGTGCCAATGATGGGGCCCGATTAACCCTAGAAATGGAACAATCGCTTTCTGTCCTGGGAGCCTCTTCCCTGTGAGGAGTCTTCATCCGTCTGGAATTGAGGTCTGAAAAACGGCACTTTCCCGGACAAGAAAGTGGTACGCGCCGTTGATGTTTGCGCCCACGGAAAAGGTGGCAGCCTTGAACTCTGAGGTGCCAATGATGGGGCACCATTGACCCTAGAAAAGGACAATTCGATTTCTGATCTGGCACCTTTTCCCTGGGAGGTGTCTTTGCTGGTCTGGAATTCTGGGCTGAAAAATGGCACTTCCCCGGACCCGGAGGTGGCACGCGCCGTCGACATTTGCGCCCAGGCAAAAGGTGGCAGTCTTGGGCTCTCAGGTGCCAATGATGGTGCCCCATTACACCTACAAAAGGCACAATGGCTTTCTGTCCTGGCACCTTTTCCCACTGAGGAATCTTCATCGGTTTGGAATTCTGGTCTGAGAAACGGCACTTTCCTGGACCCGCAAGTGGAACGCACCATCGAGCTTTGCGTCCAGGGAAAAGGTGGCAGTCTTGGGCTCTCAGGTGCCAATGATGGGGCCCCATTACCTTTACAAAAAGCTCAATGGCTTTCTGTCCTGGGAGCCTTTTCCCTGGGAGGAGTCTTCATTGGTCTGGAATCCTGGGCTGAACAAAGCACTTTCTCTGACCTGCACGTGGCAGGCACCATCTGGCTTTGCGCCCAGGGAAGAGGTGGCAGCCTTGGGCTCTCAGGTGCCAAGAATGGGTCCCCGTTAACACTAGATAAATAACAATCGCTTTCTGTCCTGGCACCTCTTCCCTGGGAGGAATTTTCGTCCGTCTGGAATTCTGGGCTGAATAACGGCACTTCCCCCGACCTGCAAGTGGAACGCACCGTCGAGATTTGTGCCCAGGCAAAAGGTGGCAGCCTTGGGCTCTCAGGTGCCAATAATGGAGCCCCATTAACCCTAGAAAAAGAACAATCGCTTTCTGTCCTGGCACCTTTTCCCTGGGAGGAATCTTCATTGGTCTGGAATTCTGGGCTGAAAACGGCTCTTTCCCTTACCCGGATGTGGCACGCATCGTCAAGCTTTGCGCCCAGGGAAAATGTGGCAGCCCTGGGCTCTCAGCTTCCAATTTTGGGGCCCCATTAACCCTAGAAAAGGCACAATCGCTTTCTGTCCTGGCACATTTTCCCTGGGAGAAATCTTCGCTGGCCTGGAATTCTGGGATGAGAAACGGCACATTCCCGGACTTGCAAGTGGCACGCGCCGTCGACATTTGCACCCAGGGAAAAGGTGGCAGCCTTGGGCTCTCAGGTGCCAAAGATGAGGTCCCATTACCCCTAGAAAAGGCACAATTGCTTTCTGTCCTGACACCTTTTCCCAGAGAGGAATCGACTTCCGTCTGGAATTCTGGGCTGAAAAACGGCCCTTTCCCCGACCCGCACAGGGTATGCACCGTCGAGCTTTGCACCCTGGGAAAAGGTGGCAGCCTTGGGCTCTCAGGTGCCAATGATGGGGCCCAATTAGAATTCCAAATACACAATGGCTTTGTCTCCTGGTACCTTTTCCCTCTGAGGAATCTTCATAGGTCTGGAATTCTGGGCTGTAAAATGGCACTTTCCCGGACCCGCACGTGGAACGCTCCATCGAGCTTTGCGCCCAGGGAAAAGGAGGCAGCCTTGGGCTCTCAGGTGCCAATTTTGGGGCCCCATTAGCCCTAGAAAAAGAACAATCGCTTTCCGTCCTGGCACCTTTTCCCAGGGAGGAATCTTCATTGGTCTGGAATTCTGGGCTGAAAACGGCTCTTTCCCTTACCCCATGTGACACGCACCGTCGAGCTTTGCGCCCAGGCAAAAGGTGGCAGCCCTGGGCTCTCAGCTGCCAATTTTGGGGCCCCAATAATCCTAGAAAAGGCACAATCGTTTTCTGTGCCGGCACCTTTTCCCTGGGAGAAATCTTCGCTGGCCTGGAATTCTGGGATGAGAAACGGCACATTCCCGGACTTGCAAGTGGCACGCACCGTCGAGCTTTGCGCCCAGGGAAAAGGTGGCAGCCTTGGGCTCTCAGCTGCCAATGATGGTGCCCCATTACCCCTACAAAAGGCACAATGGCTTTCTGTCCTGGCACCTTTTCCCAGGGAGAAATCTTCATCGGTTTGGAATTCTGGTCTGAGAATCTGCACTTTCCTGGACCCGCAAGTGGAACGCACCATCGAGCTTTGCGTCCAGGGAAAAGGTGGCAGTCTTGGGCTCTCAGGTGCCAATGATGGGGCCCCATTACCCCTACAAAAGGCACAATGGCTTTCTGTCCTGGCACCTTTTCCCTGGGAGGAGTCTTCATTGGTCTGGAATTCTGGGCTGTAAAATGGCACTTTCTGGGACCAGCACGTGGCACGCACTGTCGTGCTTTGAGCCCAGGGAAAAGGAGGCAACCTCTTGCTCTCAGATGCCAATGACGGGCCCCCATTAACACTAGAAATGGAACAATCGCTTTCTGTCCTTGGAGCCTTTTCCCTGGGAGGAGTCGTCATCCGTCTGGAATCCTGGGCTGAACAAAGCACTTTCTCTGACCTGCACGTGGCAGGCACCATCTAGCTTTGCGCCCAGGGAAAAGGTGGCAGCCTTGGGCTCTCAGGAGCCAATGATGGGGCCCCGTTAACACTAGATAAACAACAATCGCTTTCTGTCCTGGCACCTTTTCCCAGGGTGGAATTTTCTTCCGTCTGGAATTCTGGGCTGAAAAACGGCACTTCCCCGGACCTGCAAGTGGAACGCACCATCGAGCTTTGTGCCCAGGCAAAAGGTGACAGCCTTGGGCTCTCAGGTGCCAATAATGGGGCCCCAGTACCCCGAGAAAAAGAACAATCGCTTTCTGTCCTGGCACCTTTTCCCTGGGAGGAATCTTCATTGGTCTGGAATTCTGGGCCAAAAACGGCTCTTTCCCTTACCCGCATGTGGCACGCACCATCGAGCTTTGCGCCCAGGGAAAAGGTGGCAGCCCTGGGCTCTCAGCTGCCAATTTTGGGGCCCCATTAACCCTAGAAAAGGCACAATCACTTTCTGTCCTGGCACCTTTTCTGAGGGAGAAATCTTTGCTGGTCTGGAATTCTGGGATTAGAAACGGCACATTCCTGGACTTGTAAGTGGCACGCGCCGTCGACATTTGCGCCCAGGGAAAAGGTGGCAGCCTTGGGCTCTCAGGTGCCAAAGATGGGGCCCCATTACCCCTAGAAAAGGCACAATGGCTTTCTGTCCTGACACCTTTTCCCAGAGAGGAATCGACTTCCGTCTGGAATTCTGGGCTGAAAAACGGCCCTTTCCCAGACCCGCACAGGGTATGCAGCGTCGAGCTTTGCACCCAGGGAAAAGGTGGCAGCCTTGGGCTCTCAGGTGCCAAAGATGGGGCCCCATTACCCCTTTAAAAGGCACAATGGCTTTCTGTCCTGACACCTTTTCCCTGGGAGAAATCTTCATCGGCCTCGATTTCTGGGATGAGAAACAGCACATTCCTGGACCCACAAGTGGCACGCACCGTTGAGCTTTGCGCTCAGGGAAAATGTTGCAGCCTTGGGCTCTCAGGTGCCAATGATGGGTCCCCATTACTCCTAGAAAAGGAGAAATCCATTCCTGTCCTGGCACCTTTTCCCAGGGAGGAATCTTCATCGGTCTGGAATTCTGGAATGAGAAACGGCAATTTCCCGGACCCTCACGTAGCACGCATGTTCGAGCTTTGCGCCCAGGGTATAGGAGGCAACCTTGGGCTCTCAGGTGCCAATGATGGGGCCTGATTAACCCTAGAAATGGAACAATCGCTTTCTGTCCTGGGAGCCTCTTCCTTGTGAGGAGTCTTCATCCGTCTGGAATTGAGGGCTGAAAAACGGCACTTTCCCAGACAAAAAGTGGTACGCGCCGTTGATGTTTGCGCCCACGGAAAAGGTGTCAGCCTTGAACTCTGAGTTGCCAATGATGGGGCACGATTGACCCTAGAAAAGGACAATTCGATTTCTGACCTGGCACCTTTTCCCTGGGAGGTGTCTTCGTCCGTCTGGAATTCTGCGCTGAAAAATGGCACTTTCCCGGACGCGCACATGGAAGGCTCCGTCGAGCTTTGCGCCCAGGCAAAAGGTGGCAGCCTTGGGCTCTCAGGTGTCAATTTTGGGGCCCCATTAACCCTAGAAAAGGCACAATTGCTTTCTGCCCTGGCACCTTTTCCCTGGGAGAAATCTTCATTGGCCTCGAATTCTGGGATGAGAAACAGCACATTCCTGGACCCGCAAGTGGCACGCACCGTCGAGCTTTGCGCTCAGGGAAAAGGTTGCAGCCTTGGGCTCTCAGGTGTCAATGATGGAGCCCCATTAACCCTAGAAAAGGAACAATCGCTTTCTGTCCTGACACCTTTTCCCAGGGAGGAAGCTTCATCGGTCTGGAATTCTGGAATGAGAAACGGCAATTTCCCGGACCCTCACGTAGCACGCATGGTCGAGCTTTGCGCCCAGGGTATAGGAGGCAACCTTGGGCTCTCAGGTGCCAATGATGGGGCCCGATTAACCCTAGAAATGGAACAATCGCTTTCTGTCCTGGGAGCCTCTTCCCTGTGAGGACTCTTCATCCGTCTGGAATTGAGGGCTGAAAAACGGCACATTCCCAGACAAGAAAGTGGTACTCGCCGTTGATGTTTGCGCCCACGGAAAAGGTGTCAGCCTTGAACTCTGAGGTGCCAATGATGGGGCCCCATTGACCCTAGAAAAGGACAATTCGATTTCTGACCTGGCACCTTTTCCCTGGGAGGTGTCTTCGTCCGTCTGGAATTCTGGGCTGAAAAATGGCACTTCCCTTGACCCGGAGGTGGCACGCGCCGTCGACATTTGCGCCCAGGCAAAAGGTGGCAGCCTTGGGCTCTCAAGTGCCAATGATGGGGCCACGTTAACGCTAGATAAATAACACTTGCTTTCTGTCCTGGCACCTTTTCCCAGGGAGGAATCTTCATCCGTCTGGAAATCGGGGTTCAGAAATGGCACTGCCCCAAACCCGCACAAGGTACACACCGTCGAGCTTTGCGCCCAGGGAAAAGGGGGCAGCCTTGGGCTCTCAGCTGCCAATGATGGGGCCCCATTACCCCTACAAAAGGCACAATTGCTTTCTGTTCTGGCACCTTTTCCCAGGGAGGAATCTTCATCGGTTTGGAATTCTGGTCTGAGAATCGGCACTTTCCTGGACCCGCAAGTGGAACGCACCATCGAGCTTTGCGTCCAGGGAAAAGGTGGCAGTCTTGGGCTCTCAGGTGCCAATGATGGGGCCCCATTACCTTTACAAAAAGCTCAATGGCTTTCTGTCCTGGCACCTTTTCCCTGGGAGGAGTCTTCATTGGTCTGGAATTCTGGGCTGTAAAATGGCACTTTCTGGGACCAGCACGTGGCACGCACTGTCGTGCTTTGCGCCCAGGGAAATGGAGGCAACCTCTGGCTCTCAGATGCCAATGACGGGCCCCTATTAACATTAGAAATGGAACAATTGCTTTCTGTCCTGGGAGCCCTTTCCCTGGGAGGAGTCGTCATCCATCTGGAATCCTGGGCTGAACAGAGCACTTTCTCTGACCTGCACGTGGCAGGCACCATCTAGCTTTGCGCCCAGGGTAAAGGTGGCAGCCTTGGGCTCTCAGGTGCCAACAATGGGTCCCCGTTAACACTAGATAAATAACAATCGCTTTCTGTCCTGGCACCTTTTCCCAGGGAGGAATTTTCGTTCGTCTGGAATTCTGGGCTGAAAAACGGCACTTCCCCGAACCTGCAAGTGGAACGCACCGTCTAGCTTTGTGCCCAGGCAAAAGGTGGCAACCTTGGGCTCTCAGGTGCCAATGACGGTCCCCATTACCCCTAGAAAAAGAACAATCGCTTTCCGTCCTGGCACCTTTTCCCAGGGAGGAATCTTAATTGGTCTGGAATTCTGGGCTGAAAACGGCTCTTTCCCTTACCCGCATGTGGCACGCACCGTCGAGCTTTGCGCCCAGGGAAAAGGTGGCAGCCCTGGGCTCTCAGCTGCCAATTTTGGGGCCCCATTAACCCTAGAAAAGGCACAATCGCTTTCTGTCCTGACACCTTTTCCCAGAGAGGAATCGACTTCCGTCTGGAATTCTGGGCTGAAAAACGACCCTTTCCCGGACCCGCACAGGGTATGCACCGTCGAGCTTTGCACCCAGGGAAAAGGTGGCAGCCTTGGGCTCTCAGGTGCCAATGATGGGGCCCAATTAGCATTACAAAATACACAATGGCTTTGTCTCCTGGCACCTTTTCCCTCTGAGGAAACTTCATAGGTCTGGAATTCTGGGCTGAAAAATGGCACTTTCCCGGACCCGTACGTGGAACGCTCTGTCGAGCTTTGCACCCAGGGAAAAGGTGGCAGCCTTGGGCTCTCAGGTGTCAATTTTGAGGCCCCATTAACCCTAGAAAAGGCACAATTGCTTTCTGCCCTGACACCTTTTCCCTGGGAGAAATCTTCATCGGCCTCGAATTCTGGGATGAGAAATAGCACATTCCTGGACCCGGAAGTGGCACGCACCGTCGAGCTTTGCGCTCAGGGAAAAGGTTGCAGCCTTGGGCTCTCAGGTGTCAATAATGGAGCCCCATTACTCCTAGAAAAGGAACAATCGCTTTCTGTCCTGACACCTTTTCCCAGGGAGGAATCTTCATCGGTCTGGAATTCTGGAATGAGAAACGGCAATTTCCGGGACCCTCACGTAGCACGCATGGTCGAGCTTTGCGCCCAGGGTATAGGAGGCAACCTTGGGCTCTCAGGTGCCAATGATGGGGCCCGATTAACCCTAGAAATGGAACAATCGCTTTCTGTCCTGGGAGCCTCTTCCCTGTGAGGAGTCCTCATCCGTCTGGAATTGAGGGCTGAAAAACGGCACTTTCCCAGACAAAAAGTGGTACGCGCCGTTGATGTTTGCGCCCACAGAAAAGGTGGCAGCCTTGAACTCTGAGGTGCCAATGATGGGGCACCATTGACCCTAGAAAAGGACAATTCGATTTCTGACCTGGCACCTTTTCCCTGGGTAGTTTCTTCGTCCGTCTGGAATTCTGGGCTGAAAAATGGCACTTCCCCGGACCCGCAAGTGGCACGCGCCGTCGACATTTGCGCCCAGGCAAAAAGTGGCAGCCTTGGTCTCTCAGGTGCCAATGACAGTCCCCATTACCCCTAGAAAAAGAACAATCGCTTTCTGTCCTGGCACCTATTCTTTGGGAGGAATCTTCATTGGTCTGGAATTCTGGGCTGAAAACGGCTCTTTCCCTTACCCACATGTGGCACGCACCGTCGAGCTTTTCGTCCAGGGAAAAGGTGGCAGCCCTGGGCTCTCAGCTGCCAATTTTGGGGCCCCATTAACCCTAGAAAAGGCACAATCACTTTCTGTCCTGGCACATTTTCCCAAGGAAGAAATCTTCGCTGGCCTGGAATTCTGGGATGAGAAACGGCACATTCCCGGACTTGCAAGTGGCACGCGCCGTCGACATTTGTGCCCAGGGAAAAGGTGGCAGCCTTGGGTTCTCAGGTGCCAAAGATGAGGTCCCATTACCCCTAGAAAAGGCACAATGGCTTTCTGTCCTGACACCTTTTCCCAGAGAGGAATCGACTTCCGTCTGGAATTCTGGGCTGAAAAACGGCCCTTTCCCGGACCCGCACAGGGTATGCACCGTCGAGCTTTGCACCCAGGGAAAAGGTGGCAGCCTTGGGCTCTCAGGTGCCAATGATGAGGCCCAATTAGCATTACAAAATACACAATGGCTTTGTCTCCTGGTACCTTTTCCCTCTGAGGAATCCTCATAGGTCTGGAATTCTGGGCTGAAAAATGGCACTTTCCCGGACCCTCACGTAGCACGCATGGTCGAGCTTTGCGCCCAGGGTATAGGAGGCAACCTTGGGCTCTCAGGTGCCAATGATGGGGCCCGATTAACCCTAGAAATGGAACAATCACTTTCTGTCCTGGGAGCCTCTTCCCTGTGAGGAGTCTTCATCCGTCTGGAATTCAGGGCTGAAAAACGGCACTTTCCCGGACAAGAAAGTGGTACGCGCCGTTGATGTTTGCGCCCACGGAAAAGGTGGCAGCCTTGAACTCTGAGGTGCCAATGATGGGGCACCATTGACCCTAGAAAAGGACAATTCGATTTCTGACCTGGCACCTTTTCCCTGGGAGGTGTCTTCGTCCGTCTGGAATTCTGGGCTGAAAAATGGCACTTCCCCATACCCGCAAGTGGCACCCGCCGTCGACATTTGCGCCCAGGCAAAAGGTGGCAGCCTTGGGCTCTCAGGTGCCAATGATGGGGCCCTGTTAACACTAGAAAAATAACACTTGCTTTCTGTCCTGGCACCTTTTCCCAGGGAGGAATCTTCGTCCGTCTGGAAATCTGGGTTCAAAAATGGCACTGCCCCAAACCCGCACAAGGAACACACCGTCGAGCTTTGCGCCCAGGGAAAAGGGGGCAGCCTTGGGCTATCAGCTGCCAATGATGGTGCCCCATTACCCCTACAAAGGCAGAATGGCTTTCTGTCCTGGCACCTTTTCCCAGGGAGGAATCTTCATCGGTTTGGAATTCTGGTCTGAGAATCGGCACTTTCCTGGACCCGCAAGTGGAACGCACCATCGAGCTTTGCGTCCAGGGAAAAGGTGGCAGTCTTGGGCTCTCAGGTGCCAATGATGGGGCCCCATTACCTTTACAAAAAGCACAATGTCTTTCTGTCCTGGCAACTTTTCCGTGGGAGGAGTCTTCATTGGTCTTGAATTCTGGGCTGTAAAATGGCACTTTCTGGGACCAGCACGTGGCACGCACCGTCGTGCTTTGCGCCCAGGGAAAAGGAGGCAACCTCTGGCTCTCAGATGCCAATGACGGGCCCCCATTAACACTAGAAATGGAACAATCGCTTTTTGTCGTGGGAGCCCTTTCCCTGGGAGGAGTCGTCAGCCGTCTGGAATCCTGGGCTGAACAAAGCACTTTCTCTGACCTGCACGTGGCAGGCACCATCTAGCTTTGCGCCCAGGGTAAAGGTGGCAGCCTTGGGCTCTCTAGTGCCAACAATGGGTCCCCGTTAACACTAGATAAATAACAATCGCTTTCTGTCCTGGCACCTTTTCCCTGGGAGGAATTTTCATCCGTCTGGAATTCTGGGCTGAAAAACGGCACTTCCCCGGACCCGCAAGTGGCACGCGCCGTCTACATTTGCGCCCAGGCAAAAGGTGGCAGCCTTGGGCTCTCAGGTGCCAATGATGGGGCCCCATTACCCCTAGAAAAAGAAGAATCGCTTTCTGTCCTGGCGCCTTTTCCCTGGGAGGAATCTTCATTGGTCTTGAATCCTGGGCTGAAACGGCTCTTTCCCTTACCCGCATGTGGCACGCACCGTCGAGCTTTGCGCCCAGGGAAAAGGTGGCAGCCCTGGGCTCTCAGCTGCCAATTTTGGGGCCCCATTAACCCTAGAAAAGGCACAATCTCTTTCTGTCCTGGCACCTTTTCCCAGGGAGAAATCTTCGCTGGCCTGGAATTCTGGGATGAGAAACGGCACATTCCCGGACTTGCAAGTGGCATGCGCCGTCGACATTTGCGCCCAGGGAAAAGGTGGCAGCCTTGGGCTCTCAGGTGCCAATGATGGGGCCCCATTAACCCTAGGAAAGGCACAATTGCTTTCTCTCCAGGCACCTTTTCCCTGGGAGAAATCTTCATCGGCCTCGAATTCTGGGCTGAAAAACAGCACTTCCCCGGACCTGCAAGTGGAACGCACTGTCGAGCTTTGTGCCCAGGCAAAAGGTGGCAGCCTTGGGCTCTCAGGTGCCAATGATGGGGCCCCATTACCTCTAGAAAAAGAACAATTGCTTTCTGTCCAGGCACCTTTTCCCTTGGAGAAATCTTCATTGGTCTGGAATTCTGGGTTGAAAACGGCTCTTTCCCTTACCCGCATGTGGCACGCACGGTCGAGATTTGCGCCCAGGGAAAAGGTGGCAGCCCTGGGCTCTCAGGTGTCAATGATGGAGCCCCATTAACCCTAGAAAAGGAACAATCGCTTTCTGTCCTGACACCTTTTCTCAGGGAGGAATCTTCATCGGTCTGGAATTCTGGAATGAGAAACGGCAATTTCCCGGACCCTCACATAGCACGCATGGTCGAGCTTTGCGCCCAGGGTATAGGAGGCAACCTTGGGCTCTCAGGTGCCAATGATGGGGCCCGATTAACCCTAGAAATGGAACAATCGCTTTCTTTCCTGGGAGCCTCTTCCCCGTGAGGAGTCTTCATCCCTCTGGAATTGAGGGCTGAAAAACGGCACTTTCCGGGACAAGAAAGTGGTACGCGCCGTTGATGTTTGCGCCCACGGAAAAGGTGGCAGCCTTGAACTCTGAGGTGCCAATGATGGGGCACCATTGACCCTAGAAAAGGACAATCCGATTTCTGACCTGGCACCTTTTCCCTGGGAGGTGTCTTCGTCCGTCTGGAATTCTGGGCTGAAAAATGGCACTTCCCTGGACCCGGAGGTGGCACGCGCCGTCGACATTTGCGCCCAGGCAAAAGGTGGCAGCCTTGGGCTCTCAGGTGCCAATGATGGGACCCCGTTAACACTAGAAAAATAACACTTGCTTTCTGTCCTGGCACCTTTTCCCAGGGAGGAATCTTCGTCTGTCTGGAAATCTGGGTTCAAAAATGGCACTGCCACAAACCCGCACAAGGTACACACCGTTGAGCTTTGCGCCCAGGGAAAAGGGGGCAGCCTTGGGCTCTCAGGTGCCAATGATGGGGCCCCATTACCTTTACAAAAAACGCAATGGCTTTCTGTCCTGTCACCTTTTCCCATGGAGAAATCTTCGCTGGCCTGGAATTCTGGGATGAGAAACGGCACATTCCCGGACTTGCAAGTGGCATGCAGTGTCGACATTTGCGCCCAGGGAAAAGGTGGCAGCCTTGGGCTCTCAGGTGCCAAAGATGAGGTCCCATTACCCCGAGAAAAGGCACAATGGTTTTCTGTCCTGACACCTTTTCCCAGAGAGGAATTGACTTCCGTCTGGAATTCTGGGCTGAAAAACGGCCCTTTCCCGGACCTGCACAGGGTATGCACCGTCGAGCTTTGCACCCAGGGAAAAGGTGGCAGCCTTGGGCTCTCAGGTGCCAATGATGGGGCCCAATTAGCATTACAAAATACACAATGGCCTTGTCTCCTGGTACCTTTTCCCTCTGAGGAATCTTCATAGGTCTGGAATTCTGGGCTGAAAAATGGCACTTCCCCGGACCCGCAAGTGGCACGCGCCGTTGACATTTGCGCCCAGGCAAAAGGTGGCAGCCTTGGGCTCTCAGGTGCCAATGATGGGGCCCCGTTAACACTAGAAAAATAACACTTGCTTTCTGTCCAGGCACCTTTTCCCAGGGAGGAATCTTCGCCCGTCTGGAAATCTGGGTTCAAAAATTGCACTGCCCCAAACCCGAACAAGGTACACACCGTTGAGCTTTGCGCCCAGGGAAAAGGGGGCAGCCTTGGGCTATCAGCTGCCAATGATGGTGCCCCATTACCCCTACAAAAGGCACAATGGCTTTCTGTCCTGGCACCTTTTCCCAGGGAGGAATCTTCATCGGTTTGGAATTCTGGTCTGAGAATCGGCACTTTCCTGGACCGGCAAGTGGAACGCACCATCGAGCTTTACGTCCAGGGAAAAGGTGGCAGTCTTGGGCTCTCAGGTGCCAATGATGGGGCCCCATTACCTTTACAAAAAGCACAATGGCTTTCTGTCCTGGGAGCCTTTTCCCTGGGAGGAGTCTTCATTGGTCTGGAATCCTGGGCTGAACAAAGCACTTTCTCTGACCTGCACGTGGCAGGCACCATCTAGCTTTGCGCCCAGGGTAAAGGTGGCAGCCTTGGGCTCTCAGGAGCCAACAATGGGTCCCAGTTAACACTAGATAAATAACAATCCCTTTCTGTCCTGGCACCTCTTCCCTGGGAGGAATTTTCGTCCGTCTGGAATTCTGGACTGAATAACGGCACTTCCCCGGACCTGCAAGTGGAACGCACCATCAAGCTTTGCACCCAGGCAAAAGGTGGCAGCCTTGGGCTCTCAGGTGCCAATGATGGGGCCCCATTACTTCTAGAAAAAGAACAATCGCTTTCTGTCCTGGCACCTTTTCCCAGGGAGGAATCTTAATTGGTCTGGAATCCTGGGCTGAAAACGGCTCTTTCCCTTACCCGCATGTGGCACGCACCGTCGAGCTTTGCGCCCAGGGAAAAGGTGGCAGCCCTGGGCTCTCAGCTGCCAATTTTGGGGCCCCATTAACCCTAGAAAAGGCACAATGGCTTTCTGTCCTGGCACCTTTTCCCAGGGAGGAATCTTCATCGGTTTGGAATTCTGGTCTGAGAATCGGCACTTTCCTGGACCCGCAAGTGGAACGCACCATCGAGTTTGCGCCCAGGGAAAAGGTGGCAGTCTTGGGCTCTCAGGTGCCAATGATGGGGCCCCATTACCTTTACAAAAAGCACAATGGCTTTCTGTCCTGGCACCTTTTCCCTGGGAGGAGTCTTCATTGGTCTGGAATTCTGGGCTGAAAAATGACTCTTTGTGGGACCAGCACGTGGCACGCACTGTCGTGCTTTGCGCCCAGGGAAAAGGAGGCAACCTCTGGCTCTCAGATGCCAATGACGGGCCCCCATTAACACTAGAAATGGAACAATCGCTTTCTGTCTTGGGAGCCCTTTCCCTGGGAGGAGTCGTCATCCGTCTGGAATCCTGGGCTGAACAAAGCACTTTCTCTGACCTGCACATGGCAGGCACCATCTAGCTTTGCGCCCAGGGAAGAGGTGGCAGCCTTGGGCTCTCAGGTGCCAATGATGGGGCCCCGTTAACACTAGATAAATAACTCTTGCTTTCTGTCCTGGCACATTTTCCCAGGGAGGAATTTTCGTCCGTCTGGAAATCTGGGTTCAAAAATGGCACTGCCCCAAACCCGCACAAGGTATACACCGTCGAGCTTTGCGCCCAGGGAAAAGGGGGCAGCCTTGGGCTCTCAGCTGCCAATGATGGTGCCCCATTACCCCTACAAAAGGCAGAATGGCTTTCTGTCCTGGCACCTTTTCCCAGGGAGGAATCTTCATCGGTTTGGAATTCTCGTCTGAGAATCGGCACTTTCCTGGACCCGCAAGTGGAACGCACCATCGAGCTTTGCATCCAGGGAAAAGGTGGCAGTCTTGGGCTCTCAGGTGCCAATGATGGGGCCCCATTACCTTTACAAAAAGCACAATGGCTTTCTGTCCTGGCACCTTTTCACTGGGAGGAGTCGTCATCCGTCTGGAATCCGCGGCTGAACAAAGCACTTTCTCTGACCTGCACGTGGCAGGCACCATCTAGCTTTGCGCCCAGGGTAAAGGTGGCAGCCTTGGGCTCTCAGGTGCCAACAATGGGTCCCTGTTAACACTAGATAAATAACAATCGCTTTCTGTCCTGGCACCTTTTCCCTGGGAGGAATTTTCGTCCGTCTGGAATTCTGGGCTGAATAACGGCACTTCCCCGGACCTGCAAGTGGAAAGCACTGTCGAGCTTTGCACCCAGGGAAAAGGTGGCAGCCTTGGGCTCTCAGGTGCCAATGATGGGGCCCCATTACCCCTAGAAAAAGAACAATCGCTTTCTGTCCCTGCGCCTTTTCCCAGGGAGGAATCTTCATTGGTCTGGAATTCTGGGCTGAAAACGGCTCTTTCCCTTACCCGCATGTGGCACGCACCGTCGAGCTTTGCGCCCAGGGAAAAGGTGGCAGCCCTGGGCTCTCAGCTGCCAATTTTGGGGCCCCATTAACCCTAGAAATGGCACAATGGCTTTCTGTCCTGACACCTTTTCCCAGGGAGAAATCTTCGCTGGCCTGGAATTCTGGGATGAGAAACGGCACATTCCCGGACTTGCAAGTGGCACGCGCCGTCGACATTTGCGCCCAGGGAAAAGGTGGCAGCCTTGGGCTCTCAGGTGCCAGTTTTGGGGCCCCATTAACCCTAGAAAAGGCACTATTGCTTTGTGTCCAGGCACCTTTTCCCTGGGAGAAATCTTCATCGGCCTCGATTTCTGGGATGAGAAACAGCACATTCCTGGACCCGCAAGTGGCACGCACCGTCGAGCTTTGCGCTCAGGGAAAAGGTTGCAGCCTTGGGCTCTCAGGTGTCAATGATGGAGCCCCATTAACCCTAGAAAAGGAACAATCGCTTTCTGTCCTGACACCTTTCCTCAGGGAGCAATCTTCATCGGTCTGGAATTCTGGAATGAGAAACGGCAATTTCCGGGACCCTCACGTAGCACGCATGGTCGAGCTTTGCGCCCAGGGTATAGGAGGCAACCTTGGGCTCTCAGGTGCCAATGATGGAGCCCGATTAACCCTAGAAATGGAACAATTGCTTTCTTTCCTGGGAGCCTCTTCCCTGTGAGGAGTCTTCATCCGTCTGGAATTGAGGGCTGAAAAATGGCACTTTCCCGGACAAGAAAGTGGTACGTGCCGTTGATGTTTACGCCCACGGAAAAGGTGGCAGCCTTGAACTCTGAGGTGCCAATGATGGGGCACCATTGACCCTAGAAAAGGACAATTCGATTTCTGACCTGGCACCTTTTCCCTGGGAGGTGTCTTCGTCCGTCTGGAATTCTGGGCTGTAAAATGGCACTTCCCTGGACCCGCAAGTGGCACGCGCCGTCGACATTTGTGTCCAGGCAAAAGGTGGCAGCCTTGGGCTCTCAGGTGTCAATGATGGGGCCCCGTTAACACTAGAAAAATAACACTTGCTTTCTGTCCTGGCACCTTTTCCCAGGGAGGAATCTTCATCCGTCTGGAAATCTGGGTTCAAAAATTGCACTGGCCCAAACCAGCACAAGGTACATACCGTCGAGGTTTGCGCCCAGGGAAAAGGGGGCAGCCTTGGGCTCTCAGCTGCCAATGATGGTGCCCCATTACCCCTACAAAAGGCACAATGGCTTTCTGTCCTGGCACCTTTTCCCAGGGAGGAATCTTCATCGGTTTGGAATTCTGGTCTGAGAATCGGCACTTTCCTGGACCCGCAAGTGGAACGCATCCTCGAGCTTTGCGTCCAGGCAAAAGGTGGCAGCCTTGGGCTCTCAGGTGCCAATGATGGTGCCCCATTACCCCTAGAAAAAGTACAATGGCTTTCTGTCCTGGCACCTTTTCCCAGGGAGGAATCTTCATTGGTCTGGAATTCTGGGCTGAAAATGGCATTTTCCCTTACCCGCATGTGGCACACATCGTCGAGCTTTGCGCCCAGGGAAAAGGTGGCAGCCCTGGGCTCTCAGCTGCCAATTTTGGGGCCCCATTAACCCTAGAAAAGGCACAATCGCTTTCTGTCCTGGCACCTTTTCCCAGGGAGAATTCTTCGTTGGCTGGGAATTCTGGGATGAGAAACGGCACATTCCCGGACTTGCAAGTGGCACGCGCCGTCGACATTTGCGCCCAGGGAAAAGGTGGCAGTCTTGGGCTCTCAGGTGCCAAAGATGAGGTTCCATTACCCCTAGAAAAGGCACAATGGTTTTCTGTCCTGACACATTTTCCCAGAGAGGAATTGACTTCCGTCTGGAATTCTGAGCTGAAAAACAGCCCTTTCCCGGACCTGCACAGGTTATGCACCATCGAGCTTTGCACCCAGGGAAAAGGTGGCAGCCTTGGGCTCTCAGGTGCCAATGATGGGGTCCAATTAGCATTACAAAATACACAATGGCTTTGTCTCCTGGTACCTTTTCCCTCTGAGGAATCTTCATAGGTCTGGAATTCTGGGCTGTAAAATGGCAGTTCCCCTGGCCCGCAAGTGGCACGCGCCGTTGACATTTGCGCCCAGGCAAAAGGTGGCAGCCTTGGGCTCTCAGGTGCCAATGATGGGGCCCCGTTAAGACTAGAAAAATAACACTTGCTTTCTGTCCTGGCACCTTTTCCCAGGGAGGAATCTTCGTCCGTCTGGAAATCTGGGTTCAGAAATGGCACTGCCCCAAACCCGCACAAGGTACACACCGTCGAGCTTTGCGCCCAGGGAAAAGGGGGCAGCCTTGGGCTCTCAGGTGCCAATGATGGTGCCCCATTACCCCTACAAAAGGCAGAATGGCTTTCTGTCCTGGCACCTTTTCCCAGGGAGGAATCTTCATCGGTTTGGAATTCTGGTCTGAGAATCGACACTTTCCTGGACCCGCAAGTGGAATGCACCATCGAGCTTTGCGTCCAGGGAAAAGGTGGCAGTCTTGGGCTCTCAGGTGCCAATGATGGGGCCCCATTACCTTTACAAAAAGCACAATGGCTTTCTGTCCTGGCACCTTTTCCCTGGGAGGAGTCTTCATTGGTCTGGAATTCTGGGCTGTAAAATGGCACTTTGTGGGACCAGCACGTGGCACGCACTGTCGTGCTTTGCGCCCAGGGAAAAGGAGGCAACCTCTGGCTCTCAGATGCCAATGACGGGCCCCCATTAACACTAGAAATGGAACAATCGCTTTCTGTCCTGGGAGCCCTTTCCCTGGGAGGAGTCGTCATCCGTCTGGAATCCTGGGCTGAACAAAGCACTTTCTCTGACCTGTACATGGCAGGCACCATCTAGCTTTGCGCCCAGGGAAGAGGTGGCAGCCTTGGGCTCTCAGGTGCCAATGATGGGTCCCCGTTAACACTATATAAATAACCCTTGCTTTCTGTCCTGGCACCTTTTCCCAGGGAGGAATCTTCGTCCGTCTGGAAATCTGGGTTCAAAAATGGCACTGCCCCAAACCCGCACAAGGTACACACCGTCGAGCTTTGCGCCCAGGGAAAAGGGGGCAGCCTTGGGCTCTCAGGTGCCAATGATGGTGCCCCATTACCCCTACAAAAGGCACAATGGCTTTCTGTCCTGGCACCTTTTCCCAGGGAGGAATCTTCATTGGTTTGGAATTCTGGTCTGAGAATCGGCACTTTCCTGGACCCGCAAGTGGAACGCACCATCGAGCTTTGCGTCCAGGGAAAAGGTGGCAGTCTTGGGCTCTCAGGTGCCAATGATGGGGCCCCATTACCTTTACAAAAAGCACAATGGCTTTCTGTCCTGGCACCTTTTCCCTGGGAGGAGTCGTCATCCGTCTGGAATCCTGGGCTGAACAAAGCACTTTCTCTGACCTGCACGTGGCAGGCACCATCTAGCTTTGCGCCCAGGGTAAAGGTGGCAGCCTTGGGCTCTCAGGTGCCAATGATGGGGCCCCGTTAAGACTAGAAAAATAACACTTGCTTTCTGTCCTGGGGCACCTTTTCCCAGGGAGGAATCTTCGTCCATCTGGAAATCTGGGTTCAAAAATGACACTGTCCCAAACCCGCACAAGGTACAGACCGTCGAGCTTTGCGCCCTGGGAAAAGGGGGCAGCCTTGGGCTCTCAGGTGCCAATGATTGGGCCCCATTACCCCTAGAAAAAGAACAATGGCTTTCTGTCCTGGCACCTTTTCCCTGGGAGGAATCTTCATTGGTCTGGAATTCTGGGCTGAAAACGGCTCTTTCCCTTACCCGCATGTGGCACGCACCATCGAGCTTTGCGCCCAGGGAAAAGGTGGCAGCCCTGGGCCCTCAGCAGCCAATTTTGGGGCCCCATTAACCCTAGAAAAGGCACAATCGCTTTCTGTCCTGGCACCTTTGCCCAGAGAGAAATCTTCGCTGGCCTGGAATTCTGGGATGAGAAACGGCACATTCCCGGACTTGCAAGTGGCACGCGCCGTCGACATTTGCGCCCAGGGAAAAGGTGGCAGCCTTGGGCTCTCAGGTGCCAAAGATGAGGTCCTTTTCCCAGAGAGGAATCGACTTCCGTCTGGAATTCTGGGCTGAAAAACGGCCCTTTCCCGGACCCGCAAGTGGCACGCACCGTCGAGCTTTGCACCCAGGTAAAAGGTGGCAGCCTTGGGCTCTCAGGTGCCAATGATGGAGCCCCATTTACCCTACAAAAGGAACAATCGCTTTCTGTCCTGACACCTATTCTTAGGGAGGTATCTTCATCGGTTTGGAATTCTGGTCTGAGAATCGGCACTTTCCTGGACCCGCAAGTGGAACGCACCATCGAGCTTTGCGTCCAGGGAAAAGGTGGCAGTCTTGGGTTCTCAAGTGCCAATGATGGGACCCCATTACCTTTACAAAAAGCACAATGGCTTTCTGTCCTGGCACCTTTTCCCTGGGAGGAGTCTTCATTGGTCTGGAATTCTGGGCTGTAAAATGGAACTTTCTGGGACCAGCACGTGGCACGCACTGTCGTGCTTTGCGCCCAGGGAAAAGGAGGCAACCTCTGGCTCTCAGATGCCAATGACGGGCCCCCATTAACACTAGAAATGGAACAATCGCTTTCTGTCCTGGGAGCCCTTTCCCTGGGAGGAGTCGTCAGCCGTCTGGAATTCTGGGCTGAACAAAGCACTTTCTCTGACCTGCACGTGGCAGGCTTTGCACCCAGGGAAGAGGTAACAGCCTTGGGCTCTCAGGTGCCAATGATGGGTCCTCGTTAACACTAGATAAATAACAATCGCTTTCTGTCCTGGCACCTTTTCCCAGGGAGGAATTTTCGTCCGTCTGGAATTCTAGACTGAAAGCTGGCACTTCCCCGGACCTGCAAGTGGAACGCACCGTCGAGCTTTGTGCCCAGGCAAAAGGTGGCAGCCTTGGGCTCTCAGGTGCCAAAGATGAGGTCCCATTACCCCTAGAAAAGGCAGAATGGCTTTCTGTCGTGACACCTTTTCCCAGAGAGGAATCGACTTCCGTCTGGAATTCTGGGCTGAAAAACGGCCCTTTCCCGGACCCGCACAGGGTATGCACCGTCGAGCTTTGCGCCCAGGGAAAAGGTGGCAGCCTTGGGCTCTCAGGTGCCAATGATGGGGCCCAATTAGCATTACAAAATACACAACGGCTTTGTCTCCTGGTACCTTTTCCCTCTGAGGAATCTTCATAGGTCTGGAATTCTGAGCTGAAAAATGGCACTTTCCTGGACCCGCACGTGGAACGCTCCGTCGAGCTTTGCGCCCAGGGAAAAGGTGGCAACCTTGGGCTCTCAGGTGTCCATTTTGGGGCCCCATTAACCCTAGAAAGGCAGAATTGCTTTCTGCCCAGGCACCTTTTCCCTGGGAGAAATCTTCATCGGGCTCGAATTCTGGGATGAGAAAGAGCACTTTCCTGGACCCACAAGTGGCACGCACCGTCGAGCTTTGCGCTCAGGGAAAAGGTTGCAGCCTTGGGCTCTCAGGTGTCAATGATGGAGCCCCATTAACCCTAGAAAAGGAACAATCGCTTTCTGTCCTGACACCTTTTTCCAGGGAGGAATCTTCATCGGTCTGGAATTCTGGAATGAGAAACGGCAATTTCCTGGACCCTCACGTACCACGCATGGTCGAGCTTTGCGCCCAGGGTATAGGAGGCAACCTTGGGCTCTCAGGTGCCAATGATGGAGCCCGATTAACCCTAGAAATGGAACAATCGCTTTCTTTCCTGGGAGCCTCTTCCCTGTGAGGACTCTTCATCCGTCTGGAATTCAGGGCTGAAAAACGGCACTTTCCCGGACAAGAAAGTGGTACGCGCCGTTGATGTTTGCGCCCACGGAAAAGGTGGCAGCCTTGAACTCTGAGGTGCCAATGATGGGGCACCATTGACCCTAGCAAAGGACAATTCGATTTCTGACCTGGCACCTTTTCCCTGGGAGGTGTCTTCGTCCGTCTGGAATTCTGGGCTTAAAAATGGCACTTCCCCGGACCCGCAAGTGGCACGTGCCGTCGACATTTGTGTCCAGGCAAAAGGTGGCAGCCTTGGGCTCTCAGGTGCTAATGATGGGGCCTTGTTAACACTAGAAAAATAACACTTGCTTTCTGTCCTGGCACCTTTTCCCAGGGAGGAATCTTCGTCCGTCTGGAAATCTGGGTTCAAAAATGGCACTGCCCCAAACCCGCACAAGGTACACACCGTCGAGTTTTGCGCCCAGGGAAAAGGTGGCAGCCTTGGGCTCTCAGCTGCCAATGATGGTGCCCCATTACCCCTACAAAAGGCAGAATGGCTTTCTGTCCTGGCATCTTTTCCCAGGGAGGAATCTTCATCGGTTTGGAATTCTGGTCTGAGAATCGGCACTTTCCTGGACCCGCAAGTGGAACGCACCATCGAGCTTTGCGTCCAGGGAAAAGGTGGCAGCCTTGGGTTCTCAGATGCCAATGATGGGGCCCCATTAACACTAGAAAAATAACACTTGCTTTCTGTCCTGGCACCTTTTCCCAGCGGGGAATCTTCGTCCGTCTGGAAATCTGGGTTCAAAAATGGCACTGCCCCAAACCCGCACAAGGTACACACCGTCGAGTTTTGCGCCCAGGGAAAAGGGGGCAGCCTTGGGCTCTCAGGTGCCAATGATGGTGCCCCATTACCCCTACAAAAGGCAGAATGGCTTTCTGTCCTGGCACCTTTTCCCAGGGAGGAATCTTCATCGGTTTGGAATTCTGGTCTGAGAATCGGCACTTTCCTGGACCCGCAAGTGGAACGCACCATCGAGCTTTGCGTCCAGGGAAAAGGTGGCAGTCTTGGGCTCTCAGGTGCCAATGATGGGGCCCCATTACCTTTACAAAAAGCACAATGGCTTTCTGTCCTGGCACCTTTTCCCTGGGAGGAGTCTTCATTGGTCTGGAATTCTGGGCTGTAAAACGGCACTTTCTGGGACCAGCATGTGGCACGCACCGTTGAGCTTTGCGCCCAGGGAAAAGGAGGCAACCTTTGGCTCTCAGATGCCAATGACGGGCCCCCATTAACACTAGAAATGGAACAATCGCTTTCTGTCCTGGGAGCCTTTTCCCTGGGAGGAGTCGTCATCCGTCTGGAATCCTGGGCTGAACAAAGGTCTTTCTCTGATCTGCACGTGGCAGGCACCATCTAGCTTTGTGCCCAGGCAAAAGTGGCAGCCTTGGGCTCTCAGGTGCCAATGATTGGTCCTCGTTAACACTAGATAAATAACAATCGCTTTCTGTCCTGGCACCTTTTCCCAGGGAGGAATTTTTGTCCGTCTGGAATTCTGGGCTCAAAAACGGCACTTCCCCTAACCTGCAAGTGGAACGCACCGTCGAGCTTTGTGCCCAGGCAAAAGGTGACAGCCTTGGGCTCTCAGGTGCCAATGATGGGGCCCCATTACCTCTAGAAAAAGAACAATTGCTTTCTGTCCTGGCACCTTTTTCCTGGGAAAAATCTTCATCGGCCTCGAATTCTGGGATGAGAAACAGCACATTCCTGGACCCGCAAGTGGCACGCACCGTCGAGCTTTTGCGCTCAGGGAAAAGATTGCAGCATTCGGCTCTCAGGTGTCAATGATGGAGCCCCATTAACCCTAGAAAAGGAACAATCGCTTTCTGTCCTGACACCTTTTTCCAGGGAGGAATCTTCATCGGTCTGGAATTCTGGAATGAGAAACGGCAATTTCCCGGACCCTCACGTAGCACGCATGGTCGAGCTTTGCGCCCAGGGTATAGGAGGCAACCTTGGGCTCTCAGGTGTCAATGATGGAGCCCGATTAACCCTAGAAATGGAACAATCGCTTTCTGTCCTGGGAGCCTCTTCCCTGTGAGGAGTCTTCATCCGTCTGGAATTCAGGGCTGAAAAACGGCACTTTCCCGGACAAGAAAGTGGTACGCGCCGTTGATGTTTGCGCCCAAGGAAAAGGTGGCAGCCTTGAACTCTGAGGTGCCAATGATGGGGCACCATTGACCCTAGCAAAGGACAATTCGATTTCTGACCTGGCACCTTTTCCCTGGGAGGTGTCTTCGTCCGTCTGGAATTCTGGGCTTAAAAATGGCACTTCCCCGGACCCGCAAGTGGCACGTGCCGTCGACATTTGTGTCCAGGCAAAAGGTGGCAGCCTTGGGCTCTCAGGTGCTAATGATGGGGCCTTGTTAACACTAGAAAAATAACACTTGCTTTCTGTCCTGGCACCTTTTCCCAGGGAGGAATCTTCGTCCGTCTGGAAATCTGGGTTCAAAAATGGCACTGCCCCAAACGCGCACAAGGTACACACCGTCGAGTTTTGCGCCCAGGGAAAAGGTGGCAGCCTTGGGCTCTCAGCTGCCAATGATGGTGCCCCATTACCCCTACAAAAGGCACAATGGCTTTCTGTCCTGGCATCTTTTCCCAGGGAGGAATCTTCATCGGTTTGGAATTCTGGTCTGAGAATCGGCACTTTCCTGGACCCGCAAGTGGAACGCACCATCGAGCTTTGCGTCCAGGGAAAAGGTGGCAGCCTTGGGTTCTCAGATGCCAATGATAGGGCCCCATTACCTTTACAAAAAGCACAATGGCTTTCTGTCCTGGCACCTTTTCCCTGGGAGGAGTCTTCATTGGTCTGGAATTCTGGGCTCTAAAATGGCACTTTCTGGGACCAGCACGTGGCACGCACTGTCGTGCTTTGAGCCCAGGGAAAAGGAGGCAACCTCTGGCTCTCAGATGCCAATGACAGGCCCCCATTAACACTAGAAATGGAACAATCGCTTTCTGTCCTGGGAGCCTTTTCCCTGGGAGGAGTCGTCATCCGTCTGGAATCCTGGGCTGAACAAAGCACTTTCTCTGACCTGCATGTGGCAGGCACCATCTAGCTTTGCGCCCAGGGAAAAGGTGGCAGCCTTGGGCTCTCAGGTGCCAACGATGGGTCCCCGTTAACACTAGATAAATAACAATCGCTTTTTGTCCTGGCACCTTTTCCCTGGGAGGAGTCTTCATTGGTCTGGAATTCTGGGCTGTAAAATGGCACTTTCTGGGACCAGCACGTGGCACGCACTGTCGTGCTTTGCGCCCAGGGAAAAGGAGGCAACCTCTGGCTCTCAGATGCCAATGACGGGCCCCCATTAACACTAGAAATGGAACAATCGCTTTCTGTCCTGGGAGCCCTTTCCCTGGGAGGAGTCGTCATCCGTCTGGAATTCTGGGCTGAACAAAGCACTTTCTCTGACCTGCACGTGGCAGGCACCATCTAGCTTTGCGCCCAGGGAAAAGGTGGCAGCCTTGGGCTCTCAGGTACCAATGATGGGGCCCCGTTAACACTAGATAAATAACAATCGCTTTCTGTCCTGGCACCTTTTCCCTGGAAGGAATTTTCATACGTCTGGAATTCTGGGCTAAAAAACGGCACTTCCCCCGAACCTGCAAGTGGAACGCACGCTCGAGCTTTATACCCAGGCAAAAGGTGGCAGCCTTGGGTTCTCAGGTGCCAATGATTGGGCCCCATTACCCCTAGAAAAAGAACAATGGCTTTCTGTTCTGGCACCTTTTCCCTGGGAGGAATCTTCATTGGTCTGGAATTCTGGGCTGAAAACGGCTCTTTCCCTTACCCGCATGTGGCACGCACCGTCGAGCTTTGCGTCCAGGGAAAAGGTGGCAGCCCTGGGCTCTCAGCTGCCAATTTTGGGGCCCCATTAACCCTAGAAATGGCACAAGCGCTTTCTGTCCTGGCACCTTTTCCCAGGGAGAAATCTTCGCTGGCCTGGAATTCTGGGATGAGAAACGGCACATTCCCGGACTTGCAAGTGGCACGCGCCGTCGACATTTGCGCCCAGGGAAAAGGTGACAGCCTTGGGCTCTCAGGTACCAAAGATGAGGCCCCATTACCCCTAGAAAAGGCACAACGGCTTTATGTTTTGACACCTTTTCCCAGAGAGGAATCGACTTCCGTCTGGAATTCTGGGCTGAAAAACGGCCCTTTCCCGGACCCGCACAGGGTATGCACCGTCGAGCTTTGCACCCAGGGAAAAGGTGGCAGCCTTGGGCTCTCAGGTGCCAATGATGGGGCCCAATTAGCATTACAAAATACACAATGGTTTTGTCTCCTGGTACCTTTTCCCTCTGAGGAATCTTCATAGGTCTGGAATTCTGGGCTGAAAAATGGCACTTTCCTGGACCCGCACGTGGAACGCTCCGTCGAGCTTTGCGCCCAGGGAAAAGGTGGCAGCCTTGGGCTCTCAGGTGTCAGTTTTGGAGCCCCATTAACCCTAGAAAAGGCACAATTGCTTTCTGCCCTGGCACCTTTTCCCTGGGAGAAATCTTCATCGGCCTCGAATTCTGGGATGAGAAACAGCACATTCCTGGACCCGCAAGTGGCACGCACCGTTGAGCTTTGCGCTCAGGGAAAAGGTTGCAGCCTTGGGCTCTCAGGTGTCAATGATGGAGCCCCATTAACCCTAGAAAAGGAACAATCGCTTTCTGTCCTGACACCTTTTCCCAGGGAGGAATCTTCATCGGTCTGGAATTCTGGAATGAGAAACGGCAATTTCCCGGACCCTCACGTAGCACGCATGGTCGAGCTTTGCGCCCAGGGTATAGGAGGCAACCTTGGGCTCTCAGGTGCCAATGATGGGGCCCGATTAACCCTAGAAATGGAACAATCGCTTTCTGTCCTGGGAGCCTCTTCCCTGTGAGGAGTCTTCATCCGTCTGGAATTCAGGGCTGAAAAACGGCACTTTCCCGGACAAGAAAGTGGTACGCGCCGTTGATGTTTGCGCCCACGGAAAAGGTGGCAGCCTTGAACTCTGAGGTGCCAATGATGGGGCACCATTGACCATAGAAAAGGACAATTCGATTTCTGACCTGGCACCTTTTCCCTGGGAGGTGTCTTCGTCCGTCTGGAATTCTGGGCTGAAAAATGGCACTTCCCCGGACCTGCAAGTGGCACGCGCCATTGACATTTGCGCCCAGGCAAAAGGTGGCAGCCTTGGGCTCTCAGGTGCCAATGATGGGGCCCCGTTAACACTAGAAAAATAACACTTGCTTTCTGTCCTGGCACCTTTTCCCAGGGAGGAATCTTCGTCCGTCTGGAAATCTGGGTTCAAAAATGGCACTGCCCCAAACCCGCACAAGGTACATACCGTCGAGCTTTGCGCCCAGGGAAAAGGGGGCAGCCTTGGGCTATCAGCTGCCAATGATGGTGCCCCATTACCCCTACAAAAGGCACAATGGCTTTCTGTCCTGGCACCTTTTCCCAGGGAGGAATCTTCATTGGTTTGGAATTCTGGTCTGAGAATCGGCACTTTCCTGGACCCGCAAGTGGAACGCACCATCGAGCTTTGCGTCCAGGGAAAAGGTGGCAGTCTTGGGCTCTCAGGTGCCAATGATGGGGCCCCATTACCTTTACAAAAAGTCGAATGGCTTTCTGTCCTGGCACCTTTTCCCTGGGAGGAGTCTTCATTGGTCTGGAATTCTGGGCTCTAAAATGGCACTTTCTGGGACCAGCACTTGGCACGCACTGTCGTGCTTTGCGCCCAGGGAAAAGGAGGCAACCTCTGGCTCTCAGATGCCAATGACGGGCCCCCATTAACACTAGAAATGGAACAATCGCTTTCTGTCCTGGGAGCCCTTTCCCTGGGAGGAGTCGTCATCCGTCTGGAATCCTGGGCTGAACAAAGCACTTTCTCTGACCTGCACGTGGCAGGCACCATCTAGCTTTCGTCCAGGCAAAAGGTGGCAGCCTTGGGCTCTCAGGTGCCAATGATGGGGCCCCGTTAACACTAGAAAAATAACACTTGCTTTCTGTCCTGGCACCTTTTCCCAGGGAGGAATCTTCGTCCGTCTGGAAATCTAGGTTCAAAAATGGCACTGCCCCAAACACGCACAAGGTACACACCGTCTAGCTTTGCGCCCAAGGAAAAGGGGGCAGCCTTGGGCTCTCAGGTGCCAATGATGGTGCCCCATTACTCCTACAAAAGGCACAATGGCTTTCTGTCCTGGCACCTTTTCCCAGGCAGGAATCTTCATCGGTTTGGAATTCTGGTCTGAGAAACGGCACTTTCCTGGACCCGCAAGTGGAACGCACCATCGAGCTTTGCGTCCAGGGAAAAGGTGGCAGTCTTGGGCTCTCAGGTGCCAATGATGGGGCCCCATTACCTTTACAAAAAGTAGAATGGCTTTCATTGTGAATGTATATTCAGTCTGGTGTGCCTGTCCTGGTTTGGGTTGTTACCTCTGGGGTCTCATTAAAAATAGCACCCAGACTGTGGGGAAAACAGGCAGAGATGGTTACTTCCACCTTTTCACCTCTGCTACAAGAATCATTGAAAATATTGTGCTTCCTTTTGATGTTAGGGACAGCATAATCCTACTGTTAGTGCTGTTAGTGTTGCTTTGTCTCCTCTGTACTTTATACACCATGTTTAGGTTCAGAACTGGGCTTTCTAAGGAGACTTGCTGGAGGCCTGCCCTGGGAGCGGATGATGTTGAGTGGCACGGGAAGTGGGAAGATATGGGCTAGTATTTGGAGACCTTCTCTCCTCAAATGGTCTGGAAATTCACCCCAGAACAACTGCAGGACCCTGCCAAAATGCTAAGCTATGTGAAAGGAAGATGCTCTGGTAGTCCCAGAGATGTGCAGCTCACAGCAACCTGCTGGGCCCTGGCCACTGCCTACCGCACACTGCTTGGTGTGGTACAGCATCATCAGGAGGAGGAGAACAGGAGCAAATCCACAGGCACCATGTCCACCCAAACCACGGCTGAGCCAGAGAGGAAGAGAGACACATCAACCAGCACCATGCCCACACAAACCACAGCTGAGCCAGAGAGAAAGGGAAACAAATCAACCAGCACCATGTCCACACAAACCATGGAGGAGCCAGAAGGACAACAGAAACCGATAGCAGTTGCCCCTGTCCAGAAAAGAAAATCAAAGACCAAATCAGTTCGTATAGCACATGACGAGGAAGAGTCAGGACCTTCATCTCAAGCAGAAGAAATGGAGCCAGAAATAGTCACCCGGTCCCTATCCCTGGGAGAGCTGCGTGAGCTCCGGAGAGAGTTCACACGACAGGCAAATGAGTCCATCTTGATCTGGCTACTTCGAATCTGGGATGCTGCAGCCAATGATACAATTCTAGATGGGAGTGAGGCAAGGCAGCTGGGATCCCTTTCTCGAGATGTTGTCATTGATCAGGGCATTGGAAAGAGACAGGAAACTCTCAGCCTCTGGTGGCGACTGTTGTCAAGCGTGAGGGAGAGATATCTTTGTAAGGAGGACCTCCACGTACAGCAAGGACAATGGAACACGATGGAACAAGGTATCCGGTGCTTAAGGGAATTAGCCGTACTGGAGATAATCTTTTCAGAGGATGAGAGATTCCCTAAAAGTCCAGATGGTGTCCAGTGCACATCCCAGATGTGGTTAAAATTTGCACGACTTGGGCCAGAAATGTATTCTCGCTACCTTGCAACATTGCAGTGGAGAGAGGGAGAAGACAAGGTGGGTGCACTGGTCAGCAAACTGCTCCATTACGAGCCCACGTCTCAGCTGTGGAAACAAAACTGGCTGAACTGGAAGAGAAGATTAAGGAAGGACTCTTCCATATCTCTCCAGAACAAACGAGAGTCTCTGCCATCAGAAGCAGGCGTCTTCCAGCTAAGGAGAAAGGGTACACTCCACGCGGCAATCTGTGGTTTTACCTCCGTGAGCATGGAGAAGATATGAGGAAGTGGGATGGGAAACCCACCTCTTCCTTAGCAGCTCGGGTACGTGAATTGCAAAGAGGCACAACTAACACAGGGAATTCTTCAAGGTTGAAGGCTGCTCCGGTCTCTCGTGGGCAAGGCTCCAGACAGTATAGGAATGATGATGTTATGCCCGATCCTCTTGAAGGAACCTCCCGGTCATATTCACAGGGAGAGCGCAGTGAATACCATGACCAGAACTAGCGGGGCCCTGCCTCTAGCCAGGTAGAGGAGAGGGACAATCGGGTTTATTGGACTGTGTGGATTCGGTGGCCTGCCTCATCAGACCCACAGAAATACAAAGCTTTAGTGGACACTAGTGCACAATGCACGTTGATGCCATCAGGATACATTGGGGCAGAATCCATCTCTATTTCTGGGGTGACAGGGGGATCCCAACAGCTGACTGTACTGGAAGCTGAAGTCAGCTTGACTGGGAAGGAATGGCATAGACACCCCATTGTGACTGGTCCAGAAGCCCCATGTATCCTTGGCATAGACTACCTGAGGAATGGATATTTCAAAGACCCAAAGGGACTGCGTTGGGCCTTTGGCATAGCTGCTGTGGAGACAGAGGAAATCAGACAGCTGAGCACCTTGCCTGGCCTCTCAGAGGACCCTTCTGCTGTGGGACTGCTGAAAGTTGAAGAACAATTGGTACCGCTGGCCACAGCCACAGTGCACCGTCGGCAATACCGCACTGACCGAGACTCTGTGACCCCCATACACAAGATGATTCGTGAGCTGGAGAGCCAAGGGGTGGTCAGCAAGACTCACTCACCCTTTAATAGCCCCAATGGCCAGTACGAAAGTCCAGTGGAGAGTGGAGGCTGACGGTGGATTACCGTGGTCTCAATGAGGTCACACTCCCCCCCCCGAGTGCCGCTGTGCCGGACATGCTGGAGCTTCAGTATGAGCTGGAGTCCAAGGCAGCCAAGTGGTATGCCACCATCGACATTGCCAATGCCTTTTTCTCCATTCCGTTGGCAGCAGAGTGCAGGCCGCAGTTCACTTTCACCTGGATGGGGGTGCAGTACACCTGGAATCGACTGCCCCAGGGGTGGAAACACAGTCCCACCATTTGCCATGGACTGATCCAGACTGCATTGGAAAAGGGTGAGGCTCCAGAACACCTACAGTACATCGATGACATCATTGTATGGGGGAACACAGCAGGGGAGGTTTTTGAGAAAGGAAAGAAGATAATCCAGATTCTCCTAAGAGCTGGTTTTACCATTAAACGAAGTAAGGTCAAGGGACCTGCTCAGGAAATTCAGTTCCTAGGAGTGAAGTGGCAAGACGGGCGTTGTCAGATTCCAACAGAGGTGATCAACAAAATAGCAGCTATGTCCCCACCGACCAGCAAGAAGGAAACTCAGGCTTTCCTAGGTGCCGTGGGCTTTTGGAGGATGCATATCCCTGAGTACAGTCAGATTGTAAGCCCTCTCTACCTTGTGACACGGAAGAAAAATGATTTCCAGTGGGGCCCTGAACAACAACAAGCCTTTGAGCAGATTAAACAGGAGATTACCCATGCAGTAGCCCTTGGGCCAGTCAGGACAGGACAGGATGTGAAGAATGTGCTCTACACTGCAGCCGGGCAGAATGGCCCATCCTGGAGCCTCTGGCAGAAAGTACCTGAGGAGACTCGAGGACGACCGCTGGGATTCTGGAGTCGGGGATACAAAGGATCTGAGGCCAGCTACACCCCAACTGAGAAAGAGATCCTGGCAGCTTATGAAGGAGTTCGAGCCGCCTCAGAAGTGATTGGCACTGAGGCACAGCTCATCCTGGCACCCCGACTACCAGTATTGAGCTGGATGTTCAAAGGAAAAGCTCCTTCTACCCATCATGCCACTGATGCCACATGGAGTAAGTGGATCGCTCTGATCACGCAGCGAACCTGGATAGGGAATCCTAATCGCCCTGGGATTTTGGAAATCATCACTAACTGGCCGGAAGGTGAGAGTTTCGGATTGTCCTCTGAAGAAGAAGAGGAGCAGGTGACACGAGCTGAGGAGGTCCCACCATATAACCAGCTACCAGAAGAGGAGAAGCGATATGCTCTCTTCACAGATGGCTCTTGCCGCATTGTAGGGACAAGCCGGAAATGGAAAGCAGCTGTATGGAGTCCTACACGTCGAGTTGCAGAAGCGACTGAAGGACAAGGTGGATCAAGTCAGGTCGCAGAGCTGAAAGCTGTTCAGCTGGCTTTGGATATCGCTGAACGAGAGAAGTGGCCAAGACTCTACCTTTACACTGACTCGTGGATGGTGGCCAATGCTCTGTGGGGATGGCTGGAGCATTGGAGAAAGGCCGGCTGGCAGCGCAAAGGGAAACCCATCTGGGCGGCTGAGGTGTGGCAGGACATCGCTGCCCGGGTAGAGAAGCTGAGTGTGAAGGTCCGTCACGTAGATGCTCATGTACCCAAGAGCCGGGCTAATGAGGAGCATCGTAACAACGAGCAGGTGGATCGAGCTGCCAGGATTGAAGTCTCTCAGGTAGATCTGGATTGGCAGCATAAAGGTGAATTGTTTCTAGCCCAATGGGCCCATGATGCCTCTGGTCATCAGGGCAGAGATGCAACATACAGATGGGCTCGTGACCGAGGGGTGGATCTAACCATGGACGGTGTCTCACAGGTTATCCATGACTGTGACACATGTGCTGCCATCAAGCAGGCCAAGCGGGTGAAGCCTCTATGGTATGGTGGACGGTGGTTGAAATACAGGTATGGGGAAGCCTGGCAAGTTGACTACATCACACTTCCCCAAACACGTCAAGGCAAGCGCTATGTGCTGACCATGGTAGAGGCAACCACTGGATGGCTGGAGACATACCCTGTATCTCACGCCACTGCCCGGAATACCATCCTGGGCCTTGAGAAACAAGTCCTGTGGAGACACGGCACCCCAGAGAGAATAGAGTCTGACAACGGCACCCACTTCAAGAACAGCCTCATAGACACCTGGGCCAGAGAGCACGGCATTGAGTGGGTGTATCATATCCCCTACCATGCTCCAGCTGCCGGGAAAGTTGAGCGATGTAATGGACTGCTGAAAACAACCTTGAAGGCGTTGGGTTGGGGAACTTTCAAACACTGGGAGCTGCATTTGGCAAAGGCCACCTGGTTGGTCAACACCCGGGGCTCCATCAATCGAGCTGGCCCTGCCCAATCAGAACTCTTGAATACTGTAGATGGAGATAAAGTCCCTGTGGTCCATATGAGAGGTATGTTAGGAAAGACTGTTTGGGTTAGTCCCACCTCAAACAAAGGCAAATCCATCCGAGGGATTGTCTTTGCTCAAGGACCTGGTTGCACTTGGTGGATAATGCAAAAAGATGGAGAAACACGTTGTGTACCACAAGGGGACCTAATTTTGAGCGAGAAGAGTTTGTAATGTTTCATTGTATATATGTGTATATATATGTATGTATAGGTAAAAAGGGGATTAATTTGGGAATGACTAGATGGAGTAGAATAAGGGGTGGATAATGTCCTAGTTCAGCAGGAGGGACTGGCTAACCCTGTGTGGGGGTGATCAAAGCTGTGTATTCTACCCCCTCTAATCATTCCCCAAGGTCAATGGGCCATTACCAGAAGCTGCCCAGGGGGCCACTATCACCTTCACACCCAGCCTGAGGGGGGCGGAGCTGCTAATGGGCCATCAACAGCTCAACACCCCCTGGCTCCCAGAGTTAATCACCCATTGTGTGAGTCCCCGCCCACGGGGAGGGACTGAGTGCTCCCTGAGGGTACATAAGTGGTGGGTAAGAAGACCTCGGGAACCTCTCGTCGGATCCAGAGCAGCAGCAGGACCTAGACAGGAGGAGATCACCGCTCTCGCCCAGACCACAGCCCTCGCCTGCACCAACAGCTTTTTCTTTTCCTTTTGCTCTGGACTTCGGGGAACCACAGGGGTCTCAGCACAAGGGCAAACAAACCCCCTTTGGGTTTGTGCCCCAGGACACTGGGTTATACTGCTGGGGTTTTGTGAGTTGAAAGCAATTTCCCTTGTGTGTCAGTGTCGTTATTGTAATATTATTATTAAAATTAAGGTCTGACATATAATCTCTCACGTGGTGAGTTCATTTCCCCTGCTGGTTCACCTTTAAACCAGCACAGACAGAAAGCCATTTAGCCTTTTGTAGGGGTAATGGGGCAGCATCATTGGCACCTGAGAGCCCAAGGCTGCCCCCTTTTCCCTGGGCGCAAAGCTCGACGGTGTGTACCTTGTGCGGGTTTGGGGCAGTGCCATTTTTGAACCCAGATTTCCAGACGGACGAAGATTCCTCCCTGGCAAAAGGTGCCAGGACAGAAAGCAAGTGTTATTTTTCTAGTGTTAACGGGGCCCCATCATTGGCAGCTGAGAGCCCAAGGCTGCCACCTTTTGCCTGGGCGCAAATGTCGACGGCGCGTGCCACTTGCGGGTCCGGGGAAGTGCCATTTTTCAGCCCAGAATTCCAGACGGACGAAGACACCTCCCAGGGAAAAGGTGCCAGGTCAGAAATCGAATTGTCCTTTGCTATGGTCAATGGTGCCCCATCATTGGCACCTCAGAGTTCAAGGCTGCCACCTTTTCCGTGGGCGCAAACATCAACGGCGCGTACCACTTTCTTGTCCGGGAAAGTGACGTTTTTCAGCCCTGAATTCCAGACGGATGACGACTCCTCACAGGGAAAAGGCTCCCAGGACAGAAAGCGATTGTTCCATTTCTAGGGTTAATGGGGCCCCATCATTGGCACCTGAGAGCCCAAGGTTGCTTCCTATACCCTGGGCGCAAAGCTCGACCATGCGTGCTACGTGAGGGTCCCGGAAATTGCCGTTTCTCATTCCAGAATTCCAGACCGATGAAGATTCCTCCCTGGGAAAAGGTGCCAGGACAGGAATGGATTTCTCCTTTTCTAGGAGTAATGGGGACCCATCATTGGCACCTGAGAGCCGAAGGCTGCAACCTTTTCCCTGAGCGCAAAGCTCGACGGTGCGTGTCACTTGCGGGTCCAGGAATGTGCTGTTTCTCATCCCAGAATTCCAGGCCGATGAAGATTTCTCCCAGGGAAAAGGTGCCAGGACAGAAAGCAATTGTGCCTTTTCTAGGGTTAATGGGGCCCCAAAATTGACACCTGAGAGCCCAAGGCTGCCACCTTTTCCCTGGGCGCAAAGCTCGACGGTGCGTGCCATGTGCGGGTCCGGGAAAGTGCCATTTTTCAGCCCAGAATTCCAGACCTATGAAGATTCCTCAGAGGGAAAAGGTAACAGGGGACAAAGCCATTGTGTATTTTGTAATGCTAATTGTGCCCCATCATTGGCACCTGAGAGCCCAAGGCTGCCACCTTTTCCCTGGGTGCAAAGCTCGACGGTGCATACCCTGTGCGGGTCCAGGAAAGGGCCGTTTTTCAGCCCAGAATTCCAGACGGAAGTCGATTCCTCCCTGGGAAAAGGTGTCAGGACAGAAAACCATTGTGCCTTTTCTAGGGGTAATGGGGCCTCATTTTGGCACCTGAGAGCCCAAGGCTGCCACCTTTTCCCTGGGCGCAAATGTTGACGGCGCGTGCCACTTGCAAGTCCGGGAATATGCTGTTTCTCATCCCAGAATTCCAGGCCAGCGAAGACTTCTCCCTGGGAAAAGGTGCCAGGACAGAAAGCGATTGTGCTTTTTCTAGGGTTAATGGGGCCCCAAAATTGGCAGCTGAGAGCCCAGGGCTGCCACTTTTTCCCTGGGCGCAAAGCTCGACGGTGCTTGCCACATGCGGGTAAGGGAAAGAGCCGTTTTCAGCCCAGAATTCCAGACCAATGAAGATTCCTCCCAGGGTAAAAGTGCCAGGACAGAAAGCGGTTGTTTTTTTTCTAGGGGTAATGGGGCCCCATTATTGCCACCCGAGAGCCCAAGGCTGTCACCTTTTGCCTGGGCACAAAGCTCGACGGTGCGTTCCACTTGCAGGTCCGGGGAAGTGCCGTTTTTCAGCCCAGAATTCCAGACGGACGAAAATTCCTCCCAGGGAAAAGGTGCCAGGACAGAAAGCGATTGTTATTTATCTAGTGTTAACGGGGACCCATCATTGGCACCTGAGAGCCCAAGGCTGCCACCTTTTCCCTGGGCGCAAAGCTAGATGGTGCCTGCCACGTGCAGGTCAGAGAAAGTGCTTTGTTCAGCCCAGGATTCCAGACGGATGACGACTCCTCCCAGGGAAAAGGCTCCCAGGACAGAAAGCGATTGTTCCATTTCTAGTGTTAATGGGGGCCCGTCATTGACATCTGAGAGCCAGAGGTTGCCTCCTTTGCCCTGGGCGCAAAGGACGACAGCGCGTGCCACGTGCTGGTCCCACAAAGTGCCATTTTAGAGCCCAGAATTCCAGACCAATGAAGACTCCACCCAGGGAAAAGGTGCCAGGACAGAAAGCCATTGTGCTTTTTGTAAAGGTAATGGGGCCCCATCATTGGCACCTGAGAGCCCAAGACTGCCACCTTTTCCCTGGACGCAAAGCTCGATGGTGCGTTCCACTTGCTGGTCCAGGAAAGTGCCGATTCTCAGACCAGAATTTCAAACCGATGAAGATTCCTCCCTGGGAAAAGGTGCCAGGACAGAAAGCCATTGTACATTTTGTAGGGGTAATGGGGCACCATCATTGGCACCTGAGAGCCCAAGGCTGCCCCCTTTTCCCTGGGCGCAAAGCTCGACGGTGTGTACCTTGTGCGGGTTTGGGGCAGTGCCATTTTTGAATCCAGATTTCCAGACGGACGAAGATTCCTCCCTGGCAAAAGGTGCCAGGAGAGAAAACAAGTGTTAACGGGGCCCCATCATTGGCACCTGAGAGCCCAAGGCTGCCACCTTTTGCCCGGGCCCAAATGTCGACGGCGTGTGCCACTTCCGGGTCTGGGGAAGGGCCATTTTTCAGCCCAGAATTCCAGACGGACGAAGACACCTCCCAGGGAAAAGGTGCCAGGTCAGAAATTGAATTGTCCTTTTCTAGGGTCAATGGTGCCCCATCATTGGCACCTCAGAGTTCAAGGCTGCCACCTTTTCCGTGGGCGCAAACATCAACGGCGCGTACCACTTTCTTGTCCGGGAAAGTGCCGTTTTTCAGCCCTCAATTCCAGACGGATGAAGACTCCTCACAGGGAAGAGGCTCCCAGGACAGAAAGTGATTGTTCCATTTCTAGGGTTAATCGGGCCCCATCATTGGCACCTGAGAGCCCAAGGTTGCCTCCTATACCCTGGGCGCAAAGCTCGACCATGCGTGCTACGTGAGGGTCCGGGAAATTGCCGTTTCTCATTCCAGAATTCCAGACCGATGAAGATTCCTCCCTGGGAAAAGGTGTCAGGACAGAAAGCGATTGTTCCTTTTCTAGGGTTAATGGGGCCCCATCATTGACACCTGAGAACCCAAGGCTGCCACCTTTTCCCTGAGCGCAAAGCTCGACGGTGCGTGCCACTTGCGGGTCCAGGAATGTGCCGTTTCTAATCCCAGAATTCGAGGCCGATGAAGATTTCTCCCTGGGAAAAGGTGCCAGGGCAGAAAGCAATTGTGCCTTTTCTATGGTTAATGGGGCCCCAAAATTGACACCTGAGAGCCCAAGGCTGCCACCTTTTCCCTGGGCGCAAAGCTCAACGGAGCGTTCCACGTGCGGGTCCGGGAAAGTGTCATATTTCAGCCCAGAATTCCAGGCCAGCGAAGATTTCTCCCTGGGAAAAGGTGGCAGGACAGAAAGCCATTGTGCCTTTTCTAGGGGTAATGGGGCCCCATCTTTGACACCTGAGAGCCCAAGGCTGCCACCTTTTCCCTGGGCACAAATGTCGACGGCGTGTGCCACTTGCAAGTCCGGGAATGTGCCGTTTCTCATCCCAGAATTCCAGGCCAGCGAAGATTTCTCCCTGGGAAAAGGTGCCAGGACAGAAAGCCATTCTGCCTTTTCTAGGGTTAATGGGGCCCCAAAATTGGCAGCTGAGAGCCCAGGGCTGCCACCTTTTCCCTGGGCGCAAAGCTCGATGGTGCGTGCCACATGCGGGTAAGGGAAAGAGCCGTTTTCAGCCCAGAATTCCAGACCAATGAAGATTCCTCCCAGGGAAAAGGTGCCAGGACAGAAAGCGATTGTTCTTTTTCTAGGGGTAATGGGGCCCCATCATTGGCACCTGAGAGCCCAAGGCTGCCACCTTTTGCCTGGGTGCAAAGCTCGACGGTGCGTTCCACTTGCAGGTCCGGGGAAGTGCCGTTTTTCAGCCCAGAATTCCAGACGGACGAAAATTCCTCCCAGGGAAAGGGTGCCAGGACAGAAAGCAAGTGTTATTTATCTAGTGTTAACGGGGACCCATTGTTGGCACCTGAGAGCCCAAGGCTGCCACCTTTACCCTGGGCGCAAAGCTAGATGGTGCCTGCCACGTGCAGGTCAGAGAAAGTGCTTTGTTCAGCCCAGGATTCCAAACGGATGACGACACCTCCCAGGAAAAAGGTGCCAGGACAGAAAGCCTTTGTGCTTTTTGTAAAGGTAATGGGGCCCCATCATTGGCACCTGAGAGCCCAAGACTGCCACCTTTTCCCTGGACGCAAAGCTCGATAGTGCGTTCCACTTGCGGGTCCAGGAAAGTGCCCATTCTCAGACCAGAATTCCAAACCGATGAAGATTCCTCCCTGGGAAAAGGTGCCAGGACAGAAAGCCATTGTGCCTTTTGTAGGGGTAATGGGGCACCATCATTGGCACCTGAGAGCCCAAGGCTTCCCCTTTTTTCCCTGGGCGCAAAGCTCGACGGTGTGTACCTTGTGCGGGTTTGGGGCAGTGCCATTTCTGAACCCAGATTTCCAGACGGACGAAGATTCCTCCCTGGGAAAAGGTGCCAGGACAGAAAGCAAGTGTTATTTTTCTAGTGTTAACGGGGCCCCATCATTGGCACCTGAGAGCCCAAGGCTGCCACCTTTTGCCTGGGCGCAAATGTTGAGAGCGCGTGCCACTTGCGGGTCCGGGGAAGTGCCATTTTTCAGCCCAGAATTCCAGACGGACGAAGACACCTCCCAGGGAAAAGGTGCCAGGTCAGAAATCGAATTGTCCTTTTCTAGGGTCAATGATGCCCCATCATTGGCACCTCAGAGTTCAAGGCTGCCACCTTTTCCGTGGGCGCAAACATCAACGGCGCGTACCACTTTCTTGTCTGGAAAAGTGCCGTTTTTCAGCCCTGAATTCCAGACGGATGAAGACTCCTCACAGGGAAGAGGCTCCCAGGACAGAAAGCGATTGTTCCATTTCTAGGGTTAATCGGGCTCCATCATTGGCACCTGAGAGCCCAAGGTTGCCTCCTATACCCTGGGCGCAAAGCTCGACCATGCGTGCTACGTGAGGGTCCGGGAAATTGCCGTTTCTCATTCCAGAATTCCAGACCGATGAAGATTCCTCCCTGGGAAAAGGTGTCAGGACAGAAAGTGATTGTTCCTTTTCTAGGGTTAATGGGGCCCCAAAATTGACAGCTGAGAACCCAAGGCTGCCACCTTTTCCCTGGGCGCAAAGCTCGACGGAGCGTTCCACGTGCGGGTCCAGGAAAGTGCCATTTTTCAGCCCAGAATTCCAGACCTATGAAGATTCCTCAGAGGGAAAAGGTACCAGGAGACAAAGCCATTGTGTATTTTGTAATGCTAATTGGGCCCCATCAGTGGCACCTGAGAGCCCAAGGTAGCCACCTTTTCCCTGGGTGCAAAGCTCGACGGTGCATACCCTGTGCGGGTCCGGGAAAGGGCCGTTTTTCAGCCCAGAATTCCAGACGGAAGTCGATTCCTCTCTGGGAAAAGGTGTCAGGACAGAAAGCCATTGTGCCTTTTCTAGGGGTAATGGGACCTCATCTTTGGCACCTGAGAGCCCAAGGCTGCCACCTTTTCCCTGGGCGCAAATGTCGACGGCGCGTGCCACTTGCAAGTCCGGGAATGTGCCGTTTCTCATCCCAGAATTCCAGGCCAGCGAAGATTTCTCCCTGGGAAAAGGTGCCAGGACAGAAAGCGATTGTGCCTTTTCTAGGGTTAATGGGGCCCCAAAATTGGCAGCTGAGAGCCCAGGGCTGCCACCTATTCCCTGGGCGCAAAGCTCGACGGTGCGTGCCACATGCGGGTAAGGGAAAGAGCCGTTTTCAGCCCAGAATTCCAGACCAATGAAGATTCCTCCCAGGGAAAAGGTGCCAGGACAGAAAGCCATTGTTCTTTTCCTAGGGGTAATGGGGCCCCATCATTGGCACCTGAGAGCCCAAGGTTGCCACCTTTTGCCTGGGCACAAAGCTCGACGGTGCGTTCCACTTGCAGGTCCGGGGAAGTGCCGTTTTTCAGTCCAGAATTCCAGACGGACGAAAATTCCTCCCAGGGAAAAGGTGCCAGGACAGAAAGCGATTGTTATTTATCTAGTGTTAACGGGGACCCATCATTGGCACTTGAGAGCCCAAGGTTGCCACCTTTTCCCTGGGCGCAAAGCTAGATGGTGCCTGCCACGTGCAGGTCCCAGAAAGTGCCATTTTACAGCCCAGAATTCCAGACCAATGAAGACTTCTCCCAGGGAAAAGGCTCCCAGGACAGAAAGCCATTGTGCTTTTTGTAAAGGTAATGGGGCCCCATCATTGGCACCTGAGAGCCCAAGACTGCCACCTTTTCCCTGGATGCAAAGCTCGATGGTGCGTTCCACTTGCGGGTCCAGGAAAGTGCCGATTCTCAGACCAGAATTCCAAACCGATGAAGATTCCTCCCTGGGAAAAGGTGCCAGGACAGAAAGCCATTGTGCCTTTTGTAGGGGTAATGGGGCACCATCATTGGCAGCTGAGAGCCCAAGGCTGCCCCCTTTTCCCCGGGCGCAAAGCTCGACGGTGTGTACCTTGTGCGGGTTTGGGGCAGTGCCATTTTTGAACCCAGATTTCCAGACGGACGAAAATTCCTCCCTGGGAAAAGGTGCCAGGACAGAAAGCAAGTGTTACTTTTCTAGTGTTAACGGGGCCCCATCATTGGCAGCTGAGAGCCCAAGGCTGCCATCTTTTGCCTGGGTGCAAAGCTCGACAGTGCTTTCCACTTGCAGGTCCGGGGAAGTGCCATTTTTCAGCCCAGAATTCCAGACGGATGAAGACACCTCCCAGGGAAAAGGTGCCAGGTCAGAAATCGAATTGTCCTTTTCTAGGGTCAATGGTGCCCCATCATTGGCACCTCAGAGTTCAAGGCTGCCACCTTTTCCATGGGCGCAAGCATCAACGGCATGTACCACTTTCTTGTCCGGGAAAGTGCCGTTTTTCAGCCCTGAATTCCAGACGGATGAAGACTCCTCACAGGGAAGAGGCTCCCAGGAAAGAAAGCGATTGTTCCATTTCTAGGGTTAATCGGGCTCCATCATTGGCACCTGAGAGCCCAAGGTTGCCTCCTATACCCTGGGCGCAAAGCTCGACCATGCGTGCTACGTGAGGGTCCGGGAAATTGCCGTTTCTCATTCCAGAATTCCAGACCGATGAAGATTCCTCCCTGGGAAAAGGTGTCAGGACAGAAAGCGATTGTTCCTTTTCTAGGGTTAATGGGGCTCCATCATTGACACCTGAGAGCCCAAGGCTGCAACCATTTCCCTGAGCGCAAAGCTCGACGGTGCGTGCCACTTGCGGGTCCAGGAATGTGCTGTTTCTCATCCCAGAATTCGAGGCCGATGAAGATTTCTCCCAGGGAAAAGGTGCCAGCACAGAAAGCGATTGTGCCTTTTCTAGGGTTAATGGGGCCCCAAAATTGGCAGCTGAGAGCCCAGGGCTGCCACCTTTTCCCTGGGTGCAAAGCTCAACTGTGCGTGCCACATGCGGGTAAGGGAAAGAGCCGTTTTCAGCCCAGAATTCCAGACCAATGAAGATTCCTCCCAGGGAAAAGGTGCCAGGACAGAAAGCGATTGTTCTTTTTCTAGGGGTAATGGGGCCCAATCATTGGCACCTGAGAGCCCAAGGCTGCCACCTTTTCCCTGGGTACAAAGCTCGACGGTGCGTTCCACTTGCAGGTCCGGGGAAGTGCCCTTTTTCAGTCCGGAATTCCAGACGGACGAAAATTCCTCCCAGGGAAAAGGTGCCAGGACAGAAAGCGATTGTTATTTATCTAGTGTTAACGGGGACCCATCATTGGCACCTGAGAGCCCAAGGCTGCCACCTTTTCCCTGGGCGCAAAGCTAGATGGTGCCTGCCACGTGCAGGTCAGAGAAAGTGCTTTGTTCAGCCCAGGATTCCAGACGGATGACGACTCCTCCCAGGGAAAAGGCTCCCAGGACAGAAAGCGATTGTTCCATTTCTAGTGTTAATGGGGGCCCGTCATTGGCATCTGAGAGCCAGAGGTTGCCTCCTTTTCCCTGGGCGCAAAGCACGACAGTGCGTGCCACGTGCTGGTCCCAGAAAGTGCCATTTTACAGCCCAGAATTCCAGACCAATGAAGACTCCTCCCAGGAAAAAGGTGCCAGGACAGAAAGCCATTGTGCTTTTTGTAAAGGTAATGGGGCCCCATCATTGGCACCTGAGAGCCCAAGACTGCCACCTTTTCCCTGGACGCAAAGCTCGATGGTGCGTTCCACTTGCGGGTCCAGGAAAGTGCCGATTCTCAGACCAAAATTCCAAACCGATGAAGATTCCTCCCAGGGAAAAGGTGCCAGGACAGAAAGCCATTGTGCCTTTTGTAGGGGTAATGGGGCACCATCATTGGCACCTGAGAGCCCAAGGCTGCCCCCTTTTCCCTGGGCGCAAAGCTCGACGGTGTGTACCTTGTGCGGGTTTGGGGCAGTGCCATTTCTGAACCCAGATTTCCAGACGGACGAAGATTCCTCCCTGGGAAAAGGTGCCAGGACAGAAAGCAAGTGTTATTTTTCTAGTGTTAACGGGGCCCCATCATTGGCACCTGAGAGCCCAAGGCTGCCACCTTTTGCCTGGGCGCAAATGTTGAGGGCGCGTGCCACTTGCGGGTCCGGGGAAGTGCCATTTTTCAGCCCAGAATTCCAGACGGACGAAGACACCTCCCAGGGAAAAGGTGCCAGGTCAGAAATCGAATTGTCCTTTTCTAGGGTCAATCGTGCCCCATCATTGGCACCTCAGAGTTCAAGGCTGCCACCTTTTCCGTGGGCGCAAACATCAACGGCGCGTACCACTTTCTTGTCTGGAAAAGTGCCGTTTTTCAGCCCTCAATTCCAGACGGATGAAGACTCCTCACAGGGAAGAGGCTCCCAGGAAAGAAAGCGATTGTTCCATTTCTAGGGTTAATCGGGCTCCATCATTGGCACCTGAGAGCCCAAGGTTGCCTCCTATACCCTGGGCGCAAAGCTCGACCATGCGTGCTACGTGAGGGTCCGGGAAATTGCCGTTTCTCATTCCAGAATTCCAGACCGATGAAGATTCCTCCCTGGGAAAAGGTGTCAGGACAGAAAGTGATTGTTCCTTTTCTAGGGTTAATGGGGCCCCAAAATTGACAGCTGAGAACCCAAGGCTGCCACCTTTTCCCTGGGCGCAAAGCTCGACGGAGCGTTCCACGTGCGGGTCCAGGAAAGTGCCATTTTTCAGCCCAGAATTCCAGACCTATGAAGATTCCTCAGAGGGAAAAGGTACCAGGAGACAAGGCCATTGTGTATTTTGTAATGCTAATTGGGCCCCATCAGTGGCACCTGAGAGCCCAAGGTAGCCACCTTTTCCCTGGGTGCAAAGCTCGACGGTGCATACCCTGTGCGGGTCCGGGAAAGGGCCGTTTTTCAGCCCAGAATTCCAGACGGAAGTCGATTCCTCTCTGGGAAAAGGTGTCAGGACAGAAAGCCATTGTGCCTTTTCTAGGGGTAATGGGACCTCATCTTTGGCACCTGAGAGCCCAAGGCTGCCACCTTTTCCCTGGGCGCAAATGTCGACGGCGCGTGCCACTTGCAAGTCCGGGAATGTGCCGTTTCTCATCCCAGAATTCCAGGCCAGCGAAGATTTCTCCCTGGGAAAAGGTGCCAGGACAGAAAGCGATTGTGCCTTTTCTAGGGTTAATGGGGCCCCGAAATTGGCAGCTGAGAGCCCAGGGCTGCCACCTATTCCCTGGGCGCAAAGCTCGACGGTGCGTGCCACATGCGGGTAAGGGAAAGAGCCGTTTTCAGCCCAGAATTCCAGACCAATGAAGATTCCTCCCAGGGAAAAGGTGCCAGGACAGAAAGCCATTGTTCTTTTCCTAGGGGTAATGGGGCCCCATCATTGGCACCTGAGAGCCCAAGGTTGCCACCTTTTGCCTGGGCACAAAGCTCGACGGTGCGTTCCACTTGCAGGTCCGGGGAAGTGCCGTTTTTCAGTCCAGAATTCCAGACGGACGAAAATTCCTCCCAGGGAAAAGGTGCCAGGACAGAAAGCGATTGTTATTTATCTAGTGTTAACGGGGACCCATCATTGGCACCTGAGAGCCCAAGGTTGCCACCTTTTCCCTGGGCGCAAAGCTAGATGGTGCCTGCCACGTGCAGGTCAGAGAAAGTGCTTTGTTCAGCCCAGGATTCGAGACGGATGACGACTCCTCCCAGGGAAAAGGCTCCCAGGACAGAAAGCGATTGTTCCATTTCTAGTGTTAATGGGGGCCCGTCATTGACATCTGAGAGCCAGAGGTTGCCTCCTTTGCCCTGGGCGCAAAGCACGACAGCGCGTGCCACGTGCTGGTCCCAGAAAGTGCCATTTTACAGCCCAGAATTCCAGACCAATGAAGATTCCTCCCAGGGAAAAGGTGCCAGGACAGAAAGCCATTGTGCTTTTTGTAAAGGTAATGGGGCCCCATCATTGGCACCTGAGAGCCCAAGACTGCCATCTTTTCCTTGGACGCAAAGCTCGATGGTGCGTTCCACTTGCGGGTTCAGGAAAGTGCCGATTCTCAGACCAGAATTCCAAACCGATGAAGATTCCTCCCAGGGAAAAGGTGCCAGGACAGAAAGTGATTGTGCCTTTTCTAGGGTTAATGGGGCCCCAAAATTGGCAGCTGAGAGCCCAGGGCTGCCACCTTTTCCCTGGGCGCAAAGCTCAACGGTGCGTGCCACATGCGGGTAAGGGAAAGAGCCGTTTTCAGCCCAGAATTCCAGACCAATGAAGATTCCTCCCAGGGAAAAGGTGCCAGGACAGAAAGCCATTGTTCTTTTTCTAGGGGTAATGGGGCCCCATCATTGGCACCTGAGAGCCCAAGGCTGCCACCTCTTGCCTGGGCACAAAGCTCGACGGTGCGTTCCACTTGCAGGTCCGGGGAAGTGCCGTTTTTCAGCCCAGAATTCCAGACGGACGAAAATTCCTCCCAGGGAAAAGGTGCCAGGACAGAAAGCGATTGTTATTTATCTAGTGTTAACGGGGCCCCATCATTGGCAGCTGAGAGCCCAAGGCTGCCACCTTTTGCCTGGGCGCAAAGCTAGATGGTGCCTGCCACGTGCAGGTCACAGAAAGTGATTTGTTCAGCCCAGGATTCCAGACCTATGAAGATTCCTCAGAGGGAAAAGGTACCAGGAGACAAAGCCATTGTGTATTTTGTAATGCTAATTGGGCCCCATCATTGGCACCTGAGAGCCCAAGGCAGCCACCTTTTCCCTGGGTGCAAAGCTCGACGGTGCATACCCTGTGCGGGTCAGGGAAAGGGCCGTTTTTCAGCCCAGAATTCCAGACGGAAGTCAATTCCTCTCTGGGAAAAGGTGTCAGGACAGAAAGCCATTGTGCCTTTTCTAGGGGTAATGGGACCTCATCTTTGGCACCTGAGAGCCCAAGGCTGGCATTTTTTTCCTTGGGCACAAATGTCGACGGCGCGTGCCACTTGCAAGTCCGGGAATGTGCCGTTTCTCATCCCAGAATTCCAGGCCAGCGAAGATTTCTCCCTGGGAAAAGGTGCCAGCACAGAAAACGATTGTGCCTTTTCTAGGGTTAATGGGGCCCCAAAATTGGCAGCTGAGAGCCCAGGGCTGCCACCTTTTCCCTGGGTGCAAAGCTCGACGGTGCGTGCCACATGCGGGTAAGGGAAAGAGCCCTTTTCAGCCCAGAATTCCAGACCAATGAAGATTCCTCCCAGGGAAAAGGTGCCAGGACAGAAAGCCATTGTTCTTTTTCTAGGGGTAATGGGGCCCCATCATTGGCACCTGAGAGCCCAAGGCTGCCACCTTTTGCCTGGGCACAAAGCTCGACGGTGCGTTCCACTTGCAGGTCCGGGGAAGTGCTGTTTTTCAGCCCAGAATTCCAGACGGACGAAAATTCCTCCCAGGGAAAAGGTGCCAGGACAGAAAGCGATTGTTATTTATCTAGTGTTAACGGGGACCCATTGTTGGCACCTGAGAGCCCAAGGCTGCCACCTTTTCCCTGGGCGCAAAGCTAGATGGTGCCTGCCACGTGCAGGTCCCAGAAAGTGCCATTTTACAGCCCAGAATTCCAGACCAATGAAGACTTCTCCCAGGGAAAATGCTCCCAGGACAGAAAGCCATTGTGCTTTTTGTAAAGGTAATGGGGCCCCATCATTGGCACCTGAGAGCCCAAGACTGCCACCTTTTCCCTGGATGCAAAGCTCGATGGTGCGTTCCACTTGCGGGTCCAGGAAAGTGCCGATTCTCAGACCAGAATTCCAAACCGATGAAGATTCCTCCCAGGGAAAAGGTGCCAGGACAGAAAGCCATTGTGCCTTTTGTAGGGGTAATGGGGCACCATCATTGGCAGCTGAGAGCCCAAGGCTGCCCCCTTTTCCCCGGGCGCAAAGCTCGACGGTGTGTACCTTGTGCGGGTTTGGGGCAGTGCCATTTTTGAACCCAGATTTCCAGACGGACGAAAATTCCTCCCTGGGAAAAGGTGCCAGGACAGAAAGCAAGTGTTATTTTTCTAGTGTTAACGGGGCCCCATCATTGGCAGCTGAGAGGCCAAGGCTGCCACCTTTTGCCTGGGTGCAAAGCTCGACAGTGCTTTCCACTTGCAGGTCCAGGGAAGTGCTATTTTTCAGCCAGAATTCCAGACGGACGAAGACACCTCCCAGGGAAAAGGTGCCAGGTCAGAAATCGAATTGTCCTTTTCTAGGGTCAATGGTGCCCCATCATTGGCACCTCAGAGTTCAAGGCTGCCACCTTTTCCATGGGCGCAAGCATCAACGGCATGTACCACTTTCTTGTCTGGGAAAGTGCCGTTTTTCAGCCCTCAATTCCAGACGGATGAAGACTCCTCACAGGGAAGAGGCTCCCAGGAAAGAAAGCGATTGTTCCATTTCTAGGGTTAATCGGGCTCCATCATTGGCACCTGAGAGCCCAAGGTTGCCTCCTATACCCTGGGCGCAAAGCTCGACCATGCGTGCTACGTGAGGGTCCGGGAAATTGCCGTTTCTCATTCCAGAATTCCAGACCGATGAAGATTCCTCCCTGGGAAAAGGTGTCAGGACAGAAAGCGATTGTTCCTTTTCTAGGGTTAATGGGGCTCCATCATTGACACCTGAGAGCCCAAGGCTGCAACCATTTCCCTGAGCGCAAAGCTCGACGGTGCGTGCCACTTGCGGGTCCAGGAATGTGCTGTTTCTCATCCCAGAATTCGAGGCCGATGAAGATTTCTCCCAGGGAAAAGGTGCCAGCACAGAAAGCGATTGTGCCTTTTCTAGGGTTAATGGGGCCCCAAAACTGGCAGCTGAGAGCCCAGGGCTGCCACCTTTTCCCTGGGTGCAAAGCTCAACTGTGCGTGCCACATGCGGGTAAGGGAAAGAGCCGTTTTCAGCCCAGGATTCCAGACGGATGACGACTCCTCCCAGGAAAAAGGCTCCCAGGACAGAAAGCCATTGTGCTTTTTGTAAAGGTAATGGGGCCCCATCATTGGCACCTGAGAGCCCAAGACTACCACCTTTTCCCTGGACGCAAGGCTCGATGGTGCGTTCCACTTGCGGGTCCAGGAATGTGCCGATTCTCAGACCAGAATTCCAAACCGATGAAGATTCCTCCCAGGGAAAAGGTGCCAGGACAGAAAGTCATTATGCCTTTTGTAGGGGTAATGGGGCACCATCATTGGCACCTGAGAGCCCAAGGCTGCCACCTTTTCCCTGGGCGCAAAGCTCAACGGTGCATACCCTGTGCGGGTCCGGGAAAGGGCCGTTTTTCAGCCCAGAATTCCAGACGGAAGTCTATTCCTCCCAGGGAAAAGGTGTCAGGACAGAAAGCCATTGTGCCTTTTCTAGGGGTAATGGGGCCCCGTCTTTGGCACCTGAGAGCCCAAGGCTGCCACCTCTTGCCTGGGCACAAAGCTCGATGGTGCGTTCCACTTGCAGGTCCGGGGAAGTGCCGTTTTTCAGCCCAGAATTCCAGACGGACGAAAATTCCTCCCAGGGAAAAGGTGCCAGGACAGAAAGTGATTGTGCCTTTTCTAGGGTTAATGGGGCCCCAAAATTGGCAGCTGAGAGCCCAGGGCTGCCACCTTTTCCCTGGGCGCAAAGCTCAACGGTGCGTGCCACATGCGGGTAAGGGAAAGAGCCGTTTTCAGCCCAGAATTCCAGACCAATGAAGATTCCTCCCAGGGAAAAGGTGCCAGGACAGAAAGCCATTGTTCTTTTTCTAGGGGTAATGGGGCCCCATCATTGGCACCTGAGAGCCCAAGGCTGCCACCTTTTGCCTGAGCACAAAGCTCGACGGTGCGTTCCACTTGCAGGTCCGGGGAAGTGCCGTTTTCAGCCCAGAATTCCAGACCAATGAAGATTCCTCCCAGGGAAAAAGTGCCAGGACAGAAAGCGATTGTTATTTATCTAGTGTTAACGGGGACCCATTGTTGGCACCTGAGAGCCCAAGGCTGCCACCTTTTCCCTGGGCGCAAAGCTAGATGGTGCCTGCCACGTGCAGGTCAGAGAAAGTGCTTTGTTCAGCCCAGGATTCCAGACGGATGACGACTCCTCCCAGGAAAAAGTCTCCCAGGACAGAAAGCCATTGTGCTTTTTGTAAAGGTAATGGGGCCCCATCATTGGCACCTGAGAGCCCAAGACTACCACCTTTTCCCTGGACGCAAAGCTCGATGGTGCGTTCCACTTGCGGGTCCAGGAAAGTGCCGATTCTCAGACCAGAATTCCAAACCGATGAAGATTCCTCCCAGGGAAAAGGTGCCAGGACAGAAAGCCATTATGCCTTTTGTAGGGGTAATGGGGCACCATCATTGGCAGCTGAGAGCCCAAGGCTGCCCTCTTTTCCCTGGGCGCAAAGCTCGACGGTGTGTACCTTGTGCGGGTTTGGGGCAGTGCCATTTTTGAACCCAGATTTCCAGACGGACGAAGATTCCTCCCTGGGAAAAGGTGCCAGGACAGAAAGCAAGTGTTATTTTTCTAGTGTTAACGGGGCCCCACCATTGGCACCTGAGAGCCCAAGGCTGGCACCTTTTGCCTAGGCGCAAATGTCGACGGCGCGTGCCACTTGCGGGTCCAGGGAATTACCATTTTTCAGCCCAGAATTCCAGACGGACGAAGACACCTCCCAGGGAAAAGGTGCCAGGTCAGAAATCGAATTGTCCTTTTCTAGGGTCAATGGTGCCCCATCATTGGCACCTTAGAGTTCAAGGCTGCCACCTTTTCCGTGGGCACAAAGCTCGACGGTGTGTACCTTGTGCGGGTTTGGGGCAGTGACATTTTTGAACCCAGATTTCCAGACGGACGAAGATTCCTCCCAGGGAAAAGGTGCCAGGACAGAAAGCAAGTGTTATTTTTCTAGTGTTAACGGGTCCCCATCATTGGCAGCTGAGAGCCCAAGGCTGCCACCTTTTCCCTGGGCGCAAAGCTAGATGGTGCCTGCCACGTGCAGGTCCCAGAAAGTGCCATTTTACAGCCCAGAATTCCAGACCAATGAAGACTCCTCCCAGGGAAAACGTGCCAGGACAGAAAGCCATTGTGTTTTTTGTAAAGGTAATGGGGCCCCATCATTGGCACCTGAGAGCCCAAGACTGCCACCTTTTCCCTGGACGCAAAGCTCGATGGTGCGTTCCACTTGCGGGTCCAGGAAAGTGCCGATTCTCAGACCAGAATTCCAAACCGATGAAGATTCCTCCCTGGGAAAAGGTGCCAGGACAGAAAGCCATTGTGCCTTTTGTAGGGGTAATGGGGCACCATCATTGGCACCTGAGAGCCCAAGGCTGCCCCCTTTTCCCTGGGCGCAAAGCTCGACGGTGTGTACCTTGTGCGGGTTTGGGGCAGTGCCATTTCTGAACCCAGATTTCCAGACGGACGAAGATTCCTCCCTGGGAGAAGGTGCCAGGACAGAAAGCAAGTGTTATTTTTCTAGTGTTAACGGGGCCCCATCATTGGCACCTGAGAGCCCAAGGCTGCCACCTTTTGCCTGGGCGCAAATGTCGACGGCGTGTGCCACTTGCGGGTATGGGGAAGTGCCATTTTTCAGCCCAGAATTCCAGACGGACGAAGACACCTCCCAGGAAAAAGGTGCCAGGTCAGAAATCGAATTGTCCTTTTCTAGGGTCAATGGTGCCCAATCATTGGCACCTCAGAGTTCAAGGCTGCCACCTTTTCCATGGGCGCAAACATCAACAGCACGTACCACTTCCTTGTCCGGGAAAGTGCCGTTTTTCAGCCCTGAATTCCAGACGGATGAAGACTCCTCACAGGGAAGAGGCTCCCAGGAAAGAAAGCGATTGTTCCATTTCTAGGGTTAATCGGGCTCCATCATTGGCACCTGAGAGCCCAAGGTTGCCTCCTATACCCTGGGCGCAAAGCTCGACCATGCGTGCTACGTGAGGGTCCGGGAAATTGCCGTTTCTCATTCCAGAATTCCAGACCGATGAAGATTCCTCCCTGGGAAAAGGTGTCAGGACAGAAAGCGATTGTTCCTTTTCTAGGGTTAATGGGGCTCCATCATTGACACCTGAGAGCCGAAGGCTGCAACTATTTCCCTGAGAGCAAAGCTCGACGGTGCGTGCCAGTTGCGGGTCCAGGAATGTGCTGTTTCTCATCCCAGAAATCGAGGCCGATGAAGATTTCTCCCAGGGAAAAGGTGCCTGGACAGAAAGCAATTGTGCCTTTTCTACGGTTAATGGGGCCCCAAAATTGACACCTGAGAGCCCAAGGCTGCCACCTTTTCCCTGGGCGCAAAGCTCGACGGAGCGTTCCACGTGCGGGTCCGGGAAAGTGCCATTTTTCAGCCCAGAATTCCAGACCTATGAAGATTCCTCAGAGGGAAAATGTACCAGGAGACAAAGCCATTGTGTATTTTGTAATGCTAATTGGGCCCCATCATTGGCACCTGAGAGCCCAGGGCTGCCACCTTTTCCCTGGGCGCAAAGCTCGACGTTGCATACCCTGTGCGGGTCCGGGAAAGGGCCGTTTTTCATCCCAGAATTCCAGACGGAAGTCGATTCCTCTCTGGGAAAAGGTGTCAGGACAGAAAGCCATTGTGCCTTTTCTAGGGGTAATGGGACCTCATCTTTGGCACCTCAGAGCCCAAGGCTGCCACCTTTTCCCTGGGCGCAAATGTCGACGGCGCGTGCCACTTGCAAGTCCGGGAATGTGCCGTTTCTCATCCCAGAATTCCAGGCCAGCGAAGATTTCTCCCTGGGAAAAGGTGCCAGGACAGAAAGCGATTGTGCCTTTTCTAGGGTTAATGGGGCCCCAAAATTGGCAGCTGAGAGCCCAGGGCTGCCACCTTTTCCCTGGGTGCAAAGCTCAACGGTGCGTGCCACATGCGGGTAAGGGAAAGAGCCGTTTTCAGCCCAGAATTCCAGACCAATGAAGATTCCTCCCAGGGAAAAGGTGCCAGGACAGAAAGCCATTGTTCTTTTTCTAGGGGTAATGGGGCCCCATCATTGGCACCTGAGAGCCCAAGGCTGCCACCTCTTGCCTGGGCACAAAGCTCGACGGTGCGTTCCACTTGCAGGTTCGGGGAAGTGCCGTTTTTCAGTCCAGAATTCCAGACGGACGAAAATTCCTCCCAGGGAAAAGGTGCCAGGACAGAAAGCGATTGTTATTTATCTAGTGTTAACGGGGCCCCATCATTGGCACCTGAGAGCCCAAGGCTGCCACCTTTTCCCTGGGCGCAAAGCTAGATGGTGCCTGCCATGTGCAAGTCAGAGAAAGTGCTTTGTTCAGCCCAGGATTCCAGACGGATGACGACTCCTCCCAGGGAAAAGGCTCCCAGGACAGAAAGCGATTGTTCCATTTCTAGTGTTAATGGGGGCCCGTCATTGGCATCTGAGAGCCAGAGGTTGCCTCCTTTTCCCTGGGCGCAAAGCACGACAGTGCGTGCCACGTGCTGGTCCCACAAAGTGCCATTTTACAGCCCAGAATTCCAGACCAATGAAGACTCCTCCCAGGGAAAAGGTGCCAGGACAGAAAGCCATTGTGCTTTTTGTAAAGGTAATGGGGCCCCATCATTGGCACCTGAGAGCCCAAGACTGCCACCTTTTCCCTGGACGCAAAGCTCGATGGTGCGTTCCACTTGCGGGTCCAGGAAAGTGCCGATTCTCAGACCAGAATTCCAAACCGATGAAGATTCCTCCCTGGGAAAAGGTGCCAGGACAGAAAGCCATTGTGCCTTTTGTAGGGGTAATGGGGCACCATCATTGGCAGCTGAGAGCCCAAGGCTGCCCCCTTTTCCCTGGGCGCAAAGCTCGACGGTGTCTACCTTGTGCGGGTTTGGGGCAGTGCCGTTTCTGAACCCAGATTTCCAGACGGACGAAGATTCCTCCCTGGGAGAAGGTGCCAGGACAGAAAGCAAGTGTTATTTTTCTAGTGTTAACGGGGCCCCATCATTGGCAGCTGAGAGCCCAAGGCTGCCACCTTTTGCCTGGGCGCAAATGTCGACGGCGCGTGCCACTTTCGGGTCCAGGGAATTGCCATTTTTCAGCCCAGAATTCCAGACGGACGAAGACACCTCCCAGGGAAAAGGTGCCAGGTCAGAAATCGAATTGTCCTTTTCTAGGGTCAATGGTGCCCCATCATTGGCACCTCAGAGTTCAAGGCTGCCACCTTTTCCGTGGGCGCAAACATCAACGGCGCGTACCACTTCCTTGCCCGGGAAAGTGCCGTTTTTCAGCCCTGAATTCCAGACGGATGAAGACTCCTCACAGGGAAGAGGCTCCCAGGAAAGAAAGCGATTGTTCCATTTCTAGGGTTAATCGGGCTCCATCATTGGCACCTGAGAGCCCAAGGTTGCCTCCTATACCCTGGGCGCAAAGCTCGACCATGCGTGCTACGTGAGGGTCCGGGAAATTGCCGTTTCTCATTCCAGAATTCCAGACCGATGAAGATTCCTCCCTGGGAAAAGGTGTCAGGACAGAAAGCGATTGTTCCTTTTCTAGGGTAAATGGGGCCCCAAAATTGGCAGCTGAGAGCCCAGGGCTGCCCCCTTTTCCCTGGGCGCAAAGCTCGACGGTGCGTGCCACATGCGGGTAAGGGAAAGAGCCCTTTTCAGCCCAGAATTCCAGACCAATGAAGATTCCTCCCAGGGAAAAGGTGCCAGGACAGAAAGCCATTGTTCTTTTTCTAGGGGTAATGGGGCCCCATCATTGGCACCTGAGAGCCCAAGGCTGCCACCTTTTCCCTGGGCACAAAGCTCGACAGTGCGTTCCACTTGCAGGTCGGGGGAAGTGACGTTTTTCAGCCCAGAATTCCAGACGGACGAAAATTCCTCCCAGGGAAAAGGTGCCAGGACAGAAAGCAATTGTTATTTATCTAGTGTTAACGAGGATCCATCATTGGCACCTGAGAGCCCAAGGCTGCAACCTTTTCCCTGAGCGCAAAGCTCGACGGTGCGTGCCACTTGCGGGTCCAGGAATGTGCTATTTCTCATCCCAGAATTCGAGGCCGATGAAGATTTCTCCCAGGGAAAAGGTGCCAGGAGAGAAAGCAATTGTGCCTTTTCTCGGGTTAATGGGGCCCCAAAATTGACACCTGAGAGCCCAAGGCTGCCACCTTTTCCCTGGGCGCAAAGCTGGACGGAGCGTTCCACGTGCGGGTCCAGGAAAGTGCCATTTTTCAGCCCAGAATTCCAGACGGACGAAGACACCTCCCAGGGAAAAGGTGCCAGGTCAGAAATCGAATTGTCCTTTTCTAGGGTCAATGGTGCCCCATCATTGGCACCTCAGAGTTCAAGGCTGCCACCTTTTCCGTGGGCGCAAACATCAACGGCGCGTACCACTTTCTTGTCCGGGAAAGTGCCGTTTTTCAGCCCTGAATTCCAGAGGGATGAAGACTCCTCACAGGGAAGAGGCTCCCAGGAAAGAAAGCGATTGTTCCATTTCTAGGGTTAATCGGGCTCCATCATTGGCACCTGAGAGCCCAAGGTTGCCTCCTATACCCTGGGCGCAAAGCTCGACCATGCGTGCTACGTGAGGGTCCGGGAAATTGCCGTTTCTCATTCCAGAATTCCAGACCGATGAAGATTCCTCCCTGGGAAAAGGTGTCAGGACAGAAAGCGATTGTTCCTTTTCTAGGGTTAAAGGGGCTCCATCATTGACACCTGAGAGCCCAAGGCTGCAACCTTTTCCCTGAGCGCAAAGCTCGACGGTGCGTGCCACTTGCGGGTCCAGGAATGTGCCGTTTCTCATCCCAGAATTCGAGGCCGATGAAGATTTCTCCCAGGGAAATGGGGCCAGGACAGAAAGCAATTGTGCCTTTTCTAGGGTTAATGGGGCCCCAAAATTGACACCTGAGAGCCCAAGGCTGACCCCTTTTCCCTGGGCGCAAAGCTCGACGGAGCGTTCCACGTGCGGGTCCAGGAAAGTGCCATTTTTCAGCCCAGAATTCCAGACCTATGAAGATTCCTCAGAGGGAAAAGGTGGCAGGACAGAAAGCCATTGTGCCTTTTCTAGGGGTAATGGGGCCCCATCTTTGACACCTGAGAGCCCAAGGCTGCCACCTTTTCCCTGGGCACAAATGTCGACGGCGCGTGCCACTTGCAAGTCCGGGAATGTGCCGTTTCTCATCCCAGAATTCCAGGCCAGCGAAGATTTCTCCCTGGGAAAAGGTGCCAGGACAGAAAGCGATTGTGCCTTTTCTAGGGGTAATGGGGCCCCAAAATTGGCAGCTGAGAGCCCAGGGCTGCCACCTTTTCCCTGGGCGCAAAGCTCGATGGTGCGTGCCACATGCGGGTAAGGGAAAGAGCCGTTTTCAGCCCAGAATTCCAGACCAATGAAGATTCCTCCCAGGGAAAAGGTGCCAGGACAGAAAGCGATTGTTCTTTTTCTAGGGGTAATGGGGCCCCATCATTGGCACCTGAGAGCCCAAGGCTGCCACCTTTTGCCTGGGTGCAAAGCTCAACGGTGCGTTCCACTTGCAGGTCCGGGGAAGTGCCGTTTTTCAGCCCAGAATTCCAGACGGACGAAAATTCCTCCCAGGGAAAGGGTGCCAGGACAGAAAGCAAGTGTTATTTATCTAGTGTTAACGGGGACCCATTGTTGGCACCTGAGAGCCCAAGGCTGCCACCTTTACCCTGGGCGCAAAGCTAGATGGTGCCTGCCACGTGCAGGTCAGAGAAAGTGCTTTGTTCAGCCCAGGATTCCAAACGGATGACGACACCTCCCAGGAAAAAGTTGCCAGGTCAGAAAGCCTTTGTGCTTTTTGTAAAGGTAATGGGGCCCCATCATTGGCACCTGAGAGCCCAAGACTGCCACCTTTTCCCTGGACGCAAAGCTCGATAGTGCGTTCCACTTGCGGGTCCAGGAAAGTGCCGATTCTCAGACCAGAATTCCAAACCGATGAAGATTCCTCCCTGGGAAAAGGTGCCAGGACAGAAAGCCATTGTGCCTTTTGTAGGGGTAATGGGGCACCATCATTGGCACCTGAGAGCCCAAGGCTTCCCCTTTTTTCCCTGGGCGCAAAGCTCGACGGTGTGTACCTTGTGCGGGTTTGGGGCAGTGCCATTTCTGAACCCAGATTTCCAGACGGACGAAGATTCCTCCCTGGGAAAAGGTGCCAGGACAGAAAGAAAGTGTTATTTTTCTAGTGTTAACGGGGCCCCATCATTGGCACCTGAGAGCCCAAGGCTGCCACCTTTTGCCTGGGCGCAAATGTTGAGAGCGCGTGCCACTTGCGGGTCCGGGGAAGTGCCATTTTTCAGCCCAGAATTCCAGACGGACGAAGACACCTCCCAGGGAAAAGGTGCCAGGTCAGAAATCGAATTGTCCTTTTCTAGGGTCAATGATGCCCCATCATTGGCACCTCAGAGTTCAAGGCTGCCACCTTTTCCGTGGGCGCAAACATCAACGGCGCGTACCACTTTCTTGTCTGGAAAAGTGCCGTTTTTCAGCCCTCAATTCCAGACGGATGAAGACTCCTCACAGGGAAGAGGCTCCCAGGACAGAAAGCGATTGTTCCATTTCTAGGGTTAATCGGGCTCCATCATTGGCACCTGAGAGCCCAAGGTTGCCTCCTATACCCTGGGCGCAAAGCTCGACCATGCGTGCTACGTGAGGGTCCGGGAAATTGCCGTTTCTCATTCCAGAATTCCAGACCGATGAAGATTCCTCCCTGGGAAAAGGTGTCAGGACAGAAAGTGATTGTTCCTTTTCTAGGGTTAATGGGGCCCCAAAATTGACAGCTGAGAACCCAAGGCTGCCACCTTTTCCCTGGGCGCAAAGCTCGACGGAGCGTTCCACGTGCGGGTCCAGGAAAGTGCCATTTTTCAGCCCAGAATTCCAGACCTATGAAGATTCCTCAGAGGGAAAAGGTACCAGGAGACAAAGCCATTGTGTATTTTGTAATGCTAATTGGGCCCCATCAGTGGCACCTGAGAGCCCAAGGTAGCCACCTTTTCCCTGGGTGCAAAGCTCGACGGTGCATACCCTGTGCGGGTCCGGGAAAGGGCCGTTTTTCAGCCCAGAATTCCAGACGGAAGTCGATTCCTCTCTGGGAAAAGGTGTCAGGACAGAAAGCCATTGTGCCTTTTCTAGGGGTAATGGGACCTCATCTTTGGCACCTGAGAGCCCAAGGCTGCCACCTTTTCCCTGGGCGCAAATGTCGACGGCGCGTGCCACTTGCAAGTCCGGGAATGTGCCGTTTCTCATCCCAGAATTCCAGGCCAGCGAAGATTTCTCCCTGGGAAAAGGTGCCAGGACAGAAAGCGATTGTGCCTTTTCTAGGGTTAATGGGGCCCCAAAATTGGCAGCTGAGAGCCCAGGGCTGCCACCTATTCCCTGGGCGCAAAGCTCGACGGTGCGTGCCACATGCGGGTAAGGGAAAGAGCCGTTTTCAGCCCAGAATTCCAGACCAATGAAGATTCCTCCCAGGGAAAAGGTGCCAGGACAGAAAGCCATTGTTCTTTTCCTAGGGGTAATGGGGCCCCATCATTGGCACCTGAGAGCCCAAGGTTGCCACCTTTTGCCTGGGCACAAAGCTCGACGGTGCGTTCCACTTGCAGGTCCGGGGAAGTGCCGTTTTTCAGTCCAGAATTCCAGACGGACGAAAATTCCTCCCAGGGAAAAGGTGCCAGGACAGAAAGCGATTGTTATTTATCTAGTGTTAACGGGGACCCATCATTGGCACTTGAGAGCCCAAGGTTGCCACCTTTTCCCTGGGCGCAAAGCTAGATGATGCCTGCCACGTGCAGGTCCCAGAAAGTGCCATTTTACAGCCCAGAATTCCAGACCAATGAAGACTTCTCCCAGGGAAAAGGCTCCCAGGACAGAAAGCCATTGTGCTTTTTGTAAAGGTAATGGGGCCCCATCATTGGCACCTGAGAGCCCAAGCCTGCCACCTTTTCCCTGGATGCAAAGCTCGATGGTGCGTTCCACTTGCGGGTCCAGGAAAGTGCCGATTCTCAGACCAGAATTCCAAACCGATGAAGATTCCTCCCTGGGAAAAGGTGCCAGGACAGAAAGCCATTGTGCCTTTTGTAGGGGTAATGGGGCACCATCATTGGCAGCTGAGAGCCCAAGGCTGCCCCCTTTTCCCCGGGCGCAAAGCTCGACGGTGTGTACCTTGTGCGGGTTTGGGGCAGTGCCATTTTTGAACCCAGATTTCCAGACGGACGAAAATTCCTCCCTGGGAAAAGGTGCCAGGACAGAAAGCAAGTGTTACTTTTCTAGTGTTAACGGGGCCCCATCATTGGCAGCTGAGAGCCCAAGGCTGCCACCTTTTGCCTGGGTGCAAAGCTCGACAGTGCTTTCCACTTGCAGGTCCGGGGAAGTGCCATTTTTCAGCCCAGAATTCCAGACGGACGAAGACACCTCCCAGGGAAAAGGTGCCAGGTCAGAAATCGAATTGTCCTTTTCTAGGGTCAATGGTGCCCCATCATTGGCACCTCAGAGTTCAAGGCTGCCACCTTTTCCATGGGCGCAAGCATCAACGGCATGTACCACTTTCTTGTCCGGGAAAGTGCCGTTTTTCAGCCCTGAATTCCAGACGGATGAAGACTCCTCACAGGGAAGAGGCTCCCAGGAAAGAAAGCGATTGTTCCATTTCTAGGGTTAATCGGGCTCCATCATTGGCACCTGAGAGCCCAAGGTTGCCTCCTATACCCTGGGCGCAAAGCTCGACCATGCGTGCTACGTGAGGGTCCGGGAAATTGCCGTTTCTCATTCCAGAATTCCAGACCGATGAAGATTCCTCCCTGGGAAAAGGTGTCAGGACAGAAAGCGATTGTTCCTTTTCTAGGGTTAATGGGGCTCCATCATTGACACCTGAGAGCCCAAGGCTGCAACCATTTCCCTGAGCGCAAAGCTCGACGGTGCGTGCCACTTGCGGGTCCAGGAATGTGCTGTTTCTCATCCCAGAATTCGAGGCCGATGAAGATTTCTCCCAGGGAAAAGGTGCCAGCACAGAAAGCGATTGTGCCTTTTCTAGGGTTAATGGGGCCCCAAAATTGGCAGCTGAGAGCCCAGGGCTGCCACCTTTTCCCTGGGTGCAAAGCTCAACTGTGCGTGCCACATGCGGGTAAGGGAAAGAGCCGTTTTCAGCCCAGAATTCCAGACCAATGAAGATTCCTCCCAGGGAAAAGGTGCCAGGACAGAAAGCGATTGTTCTTTTTCTAGGGGTAATGGGGCCCAATCATTGGCACCTGAGAGCCCAAGGCTGCCACCTTTTCCCTGGGTACAAAGCTCGACGGTTCGTTCCACTTGCAGGTCCGGGGAAGTGCCCTTTTTCAGTCCGGAATTCCAGACGGACGAAAATTCCTCCCAGGGAAAAGGTGCCAGGACAGAAAGCGATTGTTATTTATCTAGTGTTAACGGGGACCCATCATTGGCACCTGAGAGCCCAAGGCTGCCACCTTTTCCCTGGGCGCAAAGCTAGATGGTGCCTGTCACGTGCAGGTCAGAGAAAGTGCTTTGTTCAGCCCAGGATTCCAGACGGATGACGACTCCTCCCAGGGAAAAGGCTCCCAGGACAGAAAGCGATTGTTCCATTTCTAGTGTTAATGGGGGCCCGTCATTGGCATCTGAGAGCCAGAGGTTGCCTCCTTTTCCCTGGGCGCAAAGCACGACAGTGCGTGCCACGTGCTGGTCCCAGAAAGTGCCATTTTACAGCCCAGAATTCCAGACCAATGAAGACTCCTCCCAGGGAAAAGGTGCCAGGACAGAAAGCCATTGTGCTTTTTGTAAAGGTAATGGGGCCCCATCATTGGCACCTGAGAGCCCAAGACTGCCACCTTTTCCCTGGACGCAAAGCTCGATGGTGCGTTCCACTTGCGGGTCCAGGAAAGTGCCGATTCTCAGACCAAAATTCCAAACCGATGAAGATTCCTCCCAGGGAAAAGGTGCCAGGACAGAAAGCCATTGTGCCTTTTGTAGGGGTAATGGGGCACCATCATTGGCACCTGAGAGCCCAAGGCTGCCCCCTTTTCCCTGGGCGCAAAGCTCGACGGTGTGTACCTTGTGCGGGTTTGGGGCAGTGCCATTTCTGAACCCAGATTTCCAGACGGACGAAGATTCCTCCCTGGGAGAAGGTGCCAGGACAGAAAGCAAGTGTTATTTTTCTAGTGTTAACGGGGCCCCATCATTGGCACCTGAGAGCCCAAGGCTGCCACCTTTTGCCTGGGCGCAAATGTTGAGGGCGCGTGCCACTTGCGGGTCCGGGGAAGTGCCATTTTTCAGCCCAGAATTCCAGACGGACGAAGACACCTCCCAGGGAAAAGGTGCCAGGTCAGAAATCGAATTGTCCTTTTCTAGGGTCAATCGTGCCCCATCATTGGCACCTCAGAGTTCAAGGCTGCCACCTTTTCTGTGGGCGCAAACATCAACGGCGCGTACCACTTTCTTGTCTGGAAAAGTGCCGTTTTTCAGCCCTCAATTCCAGACGGATGAAGACTCCTCACAGGGAAGAGGCTCCCAGGAAAGAAAGCGATTGTTCCATTTCTAGGGTTAATCGGGCTCCATCATTGGCACCTGAGAGCCCAAGGTTGCCTCCTATACCCTGGGCGCAAAGCTCGACCATGCGTGCTACGTGAGGGTCCGGGAAATTGCCGTTTCTCATTCCAGAATTCCAGACCGATGAAGATTCCTCCCTGGGAAAAGGTGTCAGGACAGAAAGTGATTGTTCCTTTTCTAGGGTTAATGGGGCCCCAAAATTGACAGCTGAGAACCCAAGGCTGCCACCTTTTCCCTGGGCGCAAAGCTCGACGGAGCGTTCCACGTGCGGGTCCAGGAAAGTGCCATTTTTCAGCCCAGAATTCCAGACCTATGAAGATTCCTCAGAGGGAAAAGGTACCAGGAGACAAGGCCATTGTGTATTTTGTAATGCTAATTGGGCCCCATCATTGGCACCTGAGAGCCCAAGGCTGCCACCTTTTCCCTGGGTGCAAAGCTCGACGGTGCATACCCTGTGCGGGTCCGGGAAAGGGCCGTTTTTCAGCCCAGAATTCCAGACGGAAGTCGATTCCTCTCTGGGAAAAGGTGTCAGGACAGAAAGCCATTGTGCCTTTTCTAGGGGTAATGGGACCTCATCTTTGGCACCTGAGAGCCCAAGGCTGCCACCTTTTCCCTGGGCGCAAATGTCGACGGCGCGTGCCACTTGCAAGTCCGGGAATGTGCCGTTTCTCATCCCAGAATTCCAGGCCAGCGAAGATTTCTCCCTGGGAAAAGGTGCCAGGACAGAAAGCGATTGTGCCTTTTCTAGGGTTAATGGGGCCCCGAAATTGGCAGCTGAGAGCCCAGGGCTGCCACCTATTCCCTGGGCGCAAAGCTCGACGGTGCGTGCCACATGCGGGTAACGGAAAGAGCCGTTTTCAGCCCAGAATTCCAGACCAATGAAGATTCCTCCCAGGGAAAAGGTGCCAGGACAGAAAGCCATTGTTCTTTTCCTAGGGGTAATGGGGCCCCATCATTGGCACCTGAGAGCCCAAGGTTGCCACCTTTTGCCTGGGCACAAAGCTCGACGGTGCGTTCCACTTGCAGGTCCGGGGAAGTGCCGTTTTTCAGTCCAGAATTCCAGACGGACGAAAATTCCTCCCAGGGAAAAGGTGCCAGGACAGAAAGCGATTGTTATTTATCTAGTGTTAACGGGGACCCATCATTGGCACTTGAGAGCCCAAGGTTGCCACCTTTTCCCTGGGCGCAAAGCTAGATGGTGCCTGCCACGTGCAGGTCCCAGAAAGTGCCATTTTACAGCCCAGAATTCCAGACCAATGAAGACTTCTCCCAGGGAAAAGGCTCCCAGGACAGAAAGCGATTGTTCCATTTCTAGTGTTAATGGGGGCCCGTCATTGACATCTGAGAGCCAGAGGTTGCCTCCTTTGCCCTGGGCGCAAAGCACGACAGCGCGTGCCACGTGCTGGTCCCAGAAAGTGCCATTTTACAGCCCAGAATTCCAGACCAATGAAGACTCCTCCCAGGGAAAAGGTGCCAGGACAGAAAGCCATTGTGCTTTTTGTAAAGGTAATGGGGCCCCATCATTGGCACCTGAGAGCCCAAGACTGCCATCTTTTCCTTGGACGCAAAGCTCGATGGTGCGTTCCACTTGCGGGTCCAGGAAAGTGCCGATTCTCAGACCAGAATTCCAAACCGATGAAGATTCCTCCCAGGGAAAAGGTGCCAGGACAGAAAGTGATTGTGCCTTTTCTAGGGTTAATGGGGCCCCAAAATTGGCAGCTGAGAGCCCAGGGCTGCCACCTTTTCCCTGGGCGCAAAGCTCAACGGTGCGTGCCACATGCGGGTAAGGGAAAGAGCCGTTTTCAGCCCAGAATTCCAGACCAATGAAGATTCCTCCCAGGGAAAAGGTGCCAGGACAGAAAGCCATTGTTCTTTTTCTAGGGGTAATGGGGCCCCATCATTGGCACCTGAGAGCCCAAGGCTGCCACCTCTTGCCTGGGCACAAAGCTCGACGGTGCGTTCCACTTGCAGGTCCGGGGAAGTGCCGTTTTTCAGCCCAGAATTCCAGACGGACGAAAATTCCTCCCAGGGAAAAGGTGCCAGGACAGAAAGCGATTGTTATTTATCTAGTGTTAACGGGGCCCCATCATTGGCAGCTGAGAGCCCAAGGCTGCCACCTTTTGCCTGGGCGCAAAGCTAGATGGTGCCTGCCACGTGCAGGTCACAGAAAGTGATTTGTTCAGCCCAGGATTCCAGACCTATGAAGATTCCTCAGAGGGAAAAGGTACCAGGAGACAAAGCCATTGTGTATTTTGTAATGCTAATTGGGCCCCATCATTGGCACCTGAGAGCCCAAGGCTGCCACCTTTTCCCTGGGTGCAAAGCTCGACGGTGCATACCCTGTGCGGGTCAGGGAAAGGGCCGTTTTTCAGCCCAGAATTCCAGACGGAAGTCAATTCCTCTCTGGGAAAAGGTGTCAGGACAGAAAGCCATTGTGCCTTTTCTAGGGGTAATGGGACCTCATCTTTGGCACCTGAGAGCCCAAGGCTGGCATTTTTTTCCTTGGGCACAAATGTCGACGGCGCGTGCCACTTGCAAGTCCGGGAATGTGCCGTTTCTCATCCCAGAATTCCAGGCCAGCGAAGATTTCTCCCTGGGAAAAGGTGCCAGCACAGAAAACGATTGTGCCTTTTCTAGGGTTAATGGGGCCCCAAAATTGGCAGCTGAGAGCCCAGGGCTGCCACCTTTTCCCTGGGTGCAAAGCTCGACGGTGCGTGCCACATGCGGGTAAGGGAAAGAGCCCTTTTCAGCCCAGAATTCCAGACCAATGAAGATTCCTCCCAGGGAAAAGGTGCCAGGACAGAAAGCCATTGTTCTTTTTCTAGGGGTAATGGGGCCCCATCATTGGCACCTGAGAGCCCAAGGCTGCCACCTTTTGCCTGGGTGCAAAGCTCGACGGTGCGTTCCACTTGCAGGTCCGGGGAAGTGCTGTTTTTCAGCCCAGAATTCCAGACGGACGAAAATTCCTCCCAGGGAAAAGGTGCCAGGACAGAAAGCGATTGTTATTTATCTAGTGTTAACGGGGACCCATTGTTGGCACCTGAGAGCCCAAGGCTGCCACCTTTTCCCTGGGCGCAAAGCTAGATGGTGCCTGCCACGTGCAGGTCCCAGAAAGTGCCATTTTACAGCCCAGAATTCCAGACCAATGAAGACTTCTCCCAGGGAAAATGCTCCCAGGACAGAAAGCCATTGTGCTTTTTGTAAAGGTAATGGGGCCCCATCATTGGCACCTGAGAGCCCAAGACTGCCACCTTTTCCCTGGATGCAAAGCTCGATGGTGCGTTCCACTTGCGGGTCCAGGAAAGTGCCGATTCTCAGACCAGAATTCCAAACCGATGAAGATTCCTCCCAGGGAAAAGGTGCCAGGACAGAAAGCCATTGTGCCTTTTGTAGGGGTAATGGGGCACCATCATTGGCAGCTGAGAGCCCAAGGCTGCCCCCTTTTCCCCGGGCGCAAAGCTCGACGGTGTGTACCTTGTGCGGGTTTGGGGCAGTGCCATTTTTGAACCCAGATTTCCAGACGGACGAAAATTCCTCCCTGGGAAAAGGTGCCAGGACAGAAAGCAAGTGTTATTTTTCTAGTGTTAACGGGGCCCCATCATTGGCAGCTGAGAGGCCAAGGCTGCCACCTTTTGCCTGGGTGCAAAGCTCGACAGTGCTTTCCACTTGCAGGTCCAGGGAAGTGCTATTTTTCAGCCACAATTCCAGACGGACGAAGACACCTCCCAGGGAAAAGGTGCCAGGTCAGAAATCGAATTGTCCTTTTCTAGGGTCAATGGTGCCCCATCATTGGCACCTCAGAGTTCAAGGCTGCCACCTTTTCCATGGGCGCAAGCATCAACGGCATGTACCACTTTCTTGTCTGGGAAAGTGCCGTTTTTCAGCCCTCAATTCCAGACGGATGAAGACTCCTCACAGGGAAGAGGCTCCCAGGAAAGAAAGCGATTGTTCCATTTCTAGGGTTAATCGGGCTCCATCATTGGCACCTGAGAGCCCAAGGTTGCCTCCTATACCCTGGGCGCAAAGCTCGACCATGCGTGCTACGTGAGGGTCCGGGAAATTGCCGTTTCTCATTCCAGAATTCCAGACCGATGAAGATTCCTCCCTGGGAAAAGGTGTCAGGACAGAAAGCGATTGTTCCTTTTCTAGGGTTAATGGGGCTCCATCATTGACACCTGAGAGCCCAAGGCTGCAACCATTTCCCTGAGCGCAAAGCTCGACGGTGCGTGCCACTTGCGGGTCCAGGAATGTGCTGTTTCTCATCCCAGAATTCGAGGCCGATGAAGATTTCTCCCAGGGAAAAGGTGCCAGCACAGAAAGCGATTGTGCCTTTTCTAGGGTTAATGGGGCCCCAAAATTGGCAGCTGAGAGCCCAGGGCTGCCACCTTTTCCCTGGGTGCAAAGCTCAACTGTGCGTGCCACATGCGGGTAAGGGAAAGAGCCGTTTTCAGCCCAGAATTCCAGACCAATGAAGATTCCTCCCAGGGAAAAGGTGCCAGGACAGAAAGCCATTGTTCTTTTTCTAGGGGTAATGGGGCCCCATCATTGGCACCTGAGAGCCCAAGGCTGCCACCTTTTCCCTGGGCGCAAAGCTAGATGGTGCCTGCCACGTGCAGGTCAGAGAAAGTGCTTTGTTCAGCCCAGGATTCCAGACGGATGACGACTCCTCCCAGGAAAAAGGCTCCCAGGACAGAAAGCCATTGTGCTTTTTGTAAAGGTAATGGGGCCCCATCATTGGCACCTGAGAGCCCAAGACTACCACCTTTTCCCTGGACGCAAAGCTCGATGGTGCGTTCCACTTGCGGGTCCAGGAATGTGCCGATTCTCAGACCAGAATTCCAAACCGATGAAGATTCCTCCCAGGGAAAAGGTGCCAGGACAGAAAGTCATTATGCCTTTTGTAGGGGTAATGGGGCACCATCATTGGCACCTGAGAGCCCAAGGCTGCCACCTTTTCCCTGGGCGCAAAGCTCAACGGTGCATACCCTGTGCGGGTCCGGGAAAGGGCCGTTTTTCAGCCCAGAATTCCAGACGGATGAAGATTCCTCCCAGGGAAAAGGTGCTAGGAGAGAAAGCTTTTGTGCGTTTTCTAATAATAATGGGGCCCCATCATTGGCACCTGAGAGCCCAAGGCTGCCACTTTTTCCCTGGGCCAAATGTCGACGGCGCGTGCCACTTGCAAGTCCGGGAATGTGCCGTTTCTCATCCCAGAATTCCAGGCCAGCGAAGATTTCTCCCTGGGAAAAGGTGCCAGGACAGAAAGCAATTGTGCCTTTTCTAGGGTTAATGGGGCCCCAAAATTGGCAGCTGAGAGCCCAGGGCTGCCACCTTTTCCCTGGGTGCAAAGCTCAACGGTGCGTGCCACATGCGGGTAACGGAAAGAGCCGTTTTCAGCCCAGAATTCCAGACCAATGAATATTCCTCCCAGGGAAAAGGTGCCAGGACAGAAAGCCATTGTTCTTTTTCTAGGGGTAATGGGGCCCCATCATTGGCACCTGAGAGCCCAAGGCTGCCACCTCTTGCCTGGGCACAAAGCTCGATGGTGCGTTCCACTTGCAGGTCCGGGGAAGTGCCGTTTTTCAGTCCAGAATTCCAGACGGACGAAAATTCCTCCCAGGGAAAAGGTGCCAGGACAGAAAGCGATTGTTATTTATCTAGTGTTAACGAGGATCCATCATTGGCACCTGAGAGCCCAAGGCTGCCACCTTTTCCCTGGGCGCAAAGCTAGATGGTGCCTGCCATGTGCAGGTCAGAGAAAGTGCTTTGTTCAGCCCAGGATTCCAGACGGATGACGACTCCTCCCAGGGAAAAGGCTCCCAGGACAGAAAGGGATTGTTCCATTTCTAGTGTTAATGGGGGCCCGTCATTGATATCTGAGAGCCAGAGGTTGCCTCCTTTTCCCTGGGCGCAAAGCACGACAGCGCGTGCCACGTGCTGGTCCCAGAAAGTGCCATTTTACAGCCCAGAATTCCAGACCAATGAAGACTCCTCCCAGGGAAAAGGTGCCAGGACAGAAAGCCATTGTGCTTTTTGTAAAGGTAATGGGGCCCCATCATTGGCACCTGAGAGCCCAAGACTGCCACCTTTTCCTTGGACGCACAGCTCGATGGTGCGTTCCACTTGCGGGTCCAGGAAAGTGCCGATTCTCAGACCAGAATTCCAAACCGATGAAGATTCCTCCCTGGGAAAAGGTGCCAGGACAGAAAGCCATTGTGCCTTTTGTAGGGGTAATGGGGCACCATCATTGGCACCTGAGAGCCCAAGGCTGCCCCCTTTTCCCTGGGCGCAAAGCTCGACGGTGTGTACCTTGTGCGGGTTTGGGGCAGTGCCATTTTTGAACCGAGATTTCCAGACGGACGAAGATTCCTCCCTGGGAGAAGGTGCCAGGACAGAAAGCAAGTGTTATTTTTCTAGTGTTAACGGGGCCCCATCATTGGCAGCTGAGAGCTCAAGGCTGGCACCTTTTGCCTGGGCGCAAATGTCGACGGCGCGTGCCACTTGCGGGTCCGGGGAAGTGCCATTTTTCAGCCCAGAATTCCAGACGGACGAAGACACCTCCCAGGGAAAAGGTGCCAGGTCAGAAATCGAATTGTCCTTTTCTAGGGTCAATGGTGCCCCATCATTGGCACCTCAGAGTTCAAGGCTGCCACCTTTTCCGTGGGCGGAAACATCAACGGCGCGTACCACTTCCTTGTCCGGGAAAGTGCCGTTTTTCAGCCCTCAATTCCAGACGGATGAAGACTCCTCACAGGGAAGAGGCTCCCAGGACAGAAAGCGATTGTTCCATTTCTAGGGTTAATCGGGCTCCATCATTGGCACCTGAGAGCCCAAGGTTGCCTCCTATACCCTGGGCGCAAAGCTCAACCATGCGTGCTACGTGAGGGTCCGGGAAATTGCCGTTTCTCATTCCAGAATTCCAGACCGATGAAGATTCCTCCCTGGGAAAAGGTGTCAGGACAGAAAGCGATTGTTCCTTTTCTAGGGTTAATGGGGCTCCATCATTGACACCTGAGAGCCCAAGGCTGCAACCTTTTCCCTGAGCGCAAAGCTCGACGGTGCGTGCCACTTGCGGGTCCAGGAATGTGCTATTTCTCATCCCAGAATTCGAGGCCGATGAAGATTTCTCCCAGGGAAAAGATGCCTGGACAGAAAGCAATTGTGCCTTTTCTCGGGTTAATGGGGCCCCAAAATTGACACCTGAGAGCCCAAGGCTGCCACCTTTTCCCTGGGCGCAAAGCTCGACGGAGCGTTCCACGTGCGTGTCCGAGAAAGGGCCGTTTTTCAGCCCAGAATTCCAGACCAATGAAGATTCCTCAGAGGGAAAAGGTGCCAGGACAGAAAGGCATTGTGTATTTTGTAATGCTAATTGGGCCCCATCATTGGCACCTGAGAGCCCAAGGCTGCCACCTTTTCCCTGGACGAAAAAAGCTCGATGGTGCGTTCCACTTGCGGGTCCAGGAAAGTGCCGATTCTCAGACCAGAATTCCAAACCGATGAAGATTCCTCCCTGGGAAAAGGTGCCAGGACAGAAAGCCATTGTGCCTTTTGTAGGGGTAATGGGGCACCATCATTGGCACCTGAGAGCCCAAGGCTGCCCCCTTTTCCCTGGGCGCAAAGCTCGACGGTGTGTACCTTGTGCGGGTTTGGGGCAGTGCCATTTTTGAACCCAGATTTCCAGATGGACGAAGATTCCTCCCTGGTAAAGGGTGCCAGGACAGAAAGCAAGTGTTATTTTTCTAGTGTTAACAAGGCCCCATCATTAGCACCTGAGAGCCCAAGGCTGCCACCTTTTGCCTGGGCGCAAATGTCGACAACACGTGCCACTTGCGGGTCCGGGGAAGTGCCATTTTTCAGCCCAGAATTCCAGACGGACGAAGACACCTCCCAGGGAAAAGGTGCCAGGTCAGAAATCGAATTGTCCTTTTCTAGGGTCAATGGTGCCCCATCATTGGCACCTCAGAGTTCAAGGCTGCCACCTTTTCCGTGGGCGCAAACATCAACGGCGCGTACCACTTTCTTGTCTGGAAAAGTGCCGTTTTTCAGCCCTGAATTCCAGACGGATGAAGACTCCTCACAGGGAAGAGGCTCCCAGGAAAGAAAGCGATTGTTCCATTTCTAGGGTTAATCGGGCTCCATCATTGGCACCTGAGAGCCCAAGGTTGCCTCCTATACCCTGGGCGCAAAGCTCGACCATGCGTGCTACGTGAGGGTCCGGGAAATTGCCGTTTCTCATTCCAGAATTCCAGACCGATGAAGATTCCTCCCTGGGAAAAGGTGTCAGGACAGAAAGCGATTGTTCCTTTTCTAGGGTTAATGGGGCTCCATCATTGACACCTGAGAGCCCAAGGCTGCAACCTTTTCCCTGAGCGCAAAGCTCGACGGTGCGTGCCACTTGCGGGTCCAGGAATGTGCTGTTTCTCATCCCAGAATTCGAGGCTGATGAAGATTTCTCCCAGGGAAATGGGGCCAGGACAGAAAGCAATTGTGCCTTTTCTAGGGTTAATGGGGCCCCAAAATTGACACCTGAGAGCCCAAGGCTGCCCCCTTTTCCCTGGGCGCAAAGCTGGACGGAGCGTTCCACGTGCGGGTCCAGGAAAGTGCCATTTTTCAGCCCAGAATTCCAGACCTATGAAGATTCCTCAGAGGGAAAAGGTACCAGGAGACAAAGCCATTGTGTATTTTGTAATGCTAATTGGGCCCCATCATTGGCACCTGAGAGCCCAAGGCTGCCACCTTTTCCCTGGGTGCAAAGCTCAGCGGTGCATACCCTGTGCGGGTCCGGGAAAGGGCCGTTTTTCAGCCCAGAATTCCAGACGGAAGTCGATTCCTCTCTGGGAAAAGGTGTCAGGACAGAAAGCCATTGTGCCTTTTCTAGGGGTAATGGGGCCTCATCTTTGGCACCTGAGAGCCCAAGGCTGCCACCTTTTCCCTGGGCGCAAATGTCGACGGCGCGTGCCACTTGCAAGTCCGGGAATGTGCCGTTTCTCATCCCAGAATTCCAGGCCAGCGAAGATTTCTCCCTGGGCAAAGGTGCCAGGACAGAAAGCGATTGTGCCTTTTCTAGGGTTAATGGGGCCCCAAAATTGGCAGCTGAGAGCCCAGGGCTGCCACCTTTTCCCTGGGCGCAAAGCTCGACGGTGCGTGCCACATGCGGGTAAGGGAAAGAGCCGTTTTCAGCCCAGAATTCCAGACCAATGAAGATTCCTCCCAGGGAAAAGGTGCCAGGACAGAAAGCCATTGTTCTTTTTCTAGGGGTAATGGGGCCCCATCATTGGCACCTGAGAGCCCAAGGCTGCCCCCTTTTCCCTGGGCACAAAGCTCGACGGTGCGTTCCACTTGCAGGTCGGGGGAAGTGCCGTTTTTCAGTCCTGATTTCCAGAGGGACGAAAATTCCTCCCAGGGAAAAGGTGCTAGGACAGAAAGCGATTGTTATTTATCTAGTGTTAACGGGGATCCATCATTGGCACCTGAGAGCCCAAGGCTGCCACCTTTACCCTGGGTGCAAAGCGAGATGGTGCCTGCCACCGGCAGGTCAGAGAAAGTGCTTTGTTCAGCCCAGGATTCCAGACGGATGACGACTCCTCCCAGGGAAAAGGCTCCCAGGACAGAAAGCCATTGTGCTTTTTGTAAAGGTAATGGGGCCCCATCATTGGCACCTGAGAACCCAAGACTGCCACCTTTTCCTTGGATGCAAAGCTCGATGGTGCGTTCCACTTGCGGGTCCAGGAAAGTGCCGATTCTCAGACCAGAATTCCAAACCGATGAAGATTCCTCCCTGGGAAAAGGTGCCAGGACAGAAAGCCATTGTGCCTTTTGTAGGGGTAATGGGGCACCATCATTGGCACCTGAGAGCCCAAGGCTGCCACCTTTTCCCAGGGCGCAAAGCTCGACGGTGTGTACCTTGTGCGGGTTTGGGGCAGTGCCATTTTTGAACCCAGATTTCCAGATGGACGAAGATTCCTCCCTGGGAAAAGGTGCCAGGACAGAAAGCAAGTGTTATTTTTCTAGTGTTAACGGGGCCCCATCATTGGCACCTGAGAGCCCAAGGCTGCCACCTTTTCCCTGGGCGCAAAGCTAGATGGTGCCTGCCACGTGCAGGTCAGGGAAAGTGCTTAGTTCAGCCCAGGATTCCAGACGGATGACGACTCCTCCCAGGGAAAGGGCTCCCAGGACAGAAAGCGATTGTTCCATTTCTAGTGTTAATGGGGGCCCGTCATTGGCATCTGAGAGCCAGAGGTTGCCTCCTTTTCCCTGGGCGCAAAGCATGACAGTGCGTGCCACGTGCTGGTCCCAGAAAGGGCCATTTTACAGCCCAGAATTCCAGACCAATGAAGACTCCTCCCAGGGAAAAGGTGCCAGGACAGAAAGCCATTGTGTTTTTTGTAGAGGTAATGGGGCCCCATCATTGGCACCTGAGAGCCCAAGACTGCAACCTTTTCCCTGGACGCAAAGCTCGATGGTGCGTTCCACTTGCGGGTCCAGGAAAGTGCCGATTCTCAGACCAGAATTCCAAACCGATGAAGATTCCTCCCTGGGAAAAGGTGCCAGGACAGAAAGCCATTGTGCCTTTTGTAGGGGTAATGGGGCACCATCATTGGCACCTGAGAGCCCAAGGCTGCCCCCTTTTCCCTGGGCGCAAAGCTCGACGGTGTGTACATTGTGCGGGTTTAGGGCAGTGCTATTTTTGAACCCAGAGTTCCAGACGGACGAAGATTCCTCCCTGGGAAAAGGTGCCAGGACAGAGAGTAAGTGTTATTTTTCTAGTGTTAACGGGGCCCCATCATTGGCAGCTGAGAGCCCAAGGCTGGCACCTTTTGCCTGGGCGCAAATGTCGACGGCGCGTGCCACTTGCGGGTCCGGGGAAGTGCCATTTTTCAGCCCAGAATTCCAGACGGACGAAGACACCTCCCAGGGAAAAGGTGCCAGGTCAGTAATCGAATTGTCCTTTTCTAGGGTCAATGGTGCCCCATCATTGGCACCTCAGAGTTCAAGGCTGCCACCTTTTCCGTGGGCGCAAACATCAACGGCACATACCACTTTCTTGTCTGGGAAAGTGCCGTTTTTCAGCCCTGAATTCCAGACGGATGAAGACTCCTCACAGGGAAGAGGCTCCCAGGAAAGAAAGCGATTGTTCCATTTCTAGGGTTAATCGGGCTCCATCATTGGCACCTGAGAGCCCAAGGTTGCCTCCTATACCCTGGGCGCAAAGCTCGACCATGTGTGCTACGTGAGGGTCCGGGAAATTGCCGTTTCTCATTCCAGAATTCCAGACCGATGAAGATTCCTCCCTGGGAAAAGGTGTCAGGACAGAAAGCAATTGTTCCTTTTCTAGGGTTAATGGGGCTCCATCATTGACACCTGAGAGCCCAAGGCTGCAACCTTTTCCCTGAGCGCAAAGCTCGACGGTGCGTGCCACTTGCGGGTCCAGGAATGTGCTGTTTCTCATCCCAGTATTCGAGGCCGATGAAGATTTCTCCCAGGGAAAAGGTGCCAGGACAGAAAGCAATTGTGCCTTTTCTCGGGTTAATGGGGCTCCAAAATGGACACCTGAGAGCCCAAGGCTGCCACCTTTTCCCTGGGCGCAAAGCTGGACGGAGCGTTCCACGTGCGGGTCCAGGAAAGTGCCATTTTTCAGCCCAGAATTCCAGACCTATGAAGATTCCTCAGAGGGAAAAGGTACCAGGAGACAAAGCCATTGTGTATTTTGTAATGCTAATTGGGCCCCATCATTGGCACCTGAGAGCCCAAGGCTGCCACCTTTTCCCTTGGTGCAAAGCTCGACGGTGCATACCCTGTGCGGGTCCGGGAAAGGGCCGTTTTTCAGCCCAGAATTCCAGACGGAAGTCGATTCCTCTCTGGGAAAGGTGTCAGGACAGAAAGCCATTGTGCCTTTTCTAGGAGTAATGGGACCTCATCTTTGGCACCTGAGAGCCCAAGGCTGTCACCTTTTCCCTGGGCGCAAATGTCGACGGCGCGTGCCACTTGCAAGTCCGGGAATGTGCCGTTTCTCATCCCAGAATTCCAGGCCAGCGAAGATTTCTCCCTGGGAAAAGGTGCCAGGACAGAAAGCGATTGTGCCTTTTCTAGGGTTAATGGGGCCCCAAAATTGGCAGCTGAGAGCCCAGGGCTGCAACCTTTTCCCTGGGCGCTAAGCTCGACGGTGCGTGCCACATGCGGGTAAGGGAAAGAGCCGTTTTCAGCCCAGAATTCCAGACCAATGAAGATTCCTCCCAGGGAAAAGGTGCCAGGACAGAAAGCCATTGTTCTTTTTCTAGGGGTAATGGGGCCCCATCATTGGCACCTGAGAGCCCAAGGCTGCCACCTTTTGCCTGGGCACAAAGCTCGAAAGTGCGTTCCACTTGCAGGTCGGGGGAAGTGCCGTTTTTCAGCCCAGAATTCCAGACGGACGAAAATTCCTCCCAGGGAAAAGGTGCCAGGACAGAAAGCGATTGTTATTTATCTAGTGTTAACGAGGATCCATCATTGGCACCTGAGAGCCCAAGGCTGCAACCTTTTCCCTGAGCGCAAAGCTCGACGGTGCGTGCCACTTGCGGGTCCAGGAATGTGCTATTTCTCATCCCAGAATTCGAGGCCGATGAAGATTTCTCCCAGGGAAAAGGTGCCAGGACAGAAAGCAATTGTGCCTTTTCTCGGGTTAATGGGGCGCCAAAATTGACACCTGAGAGCCCAAGGCTGCCACCTTTTCCCTGGGCGCAAAGCTGGACGGAGCGTTCCACGTGCGGGTCCAGGAAAGTGCCATTTTTCAGCCCAGAATTCCAGACCTATGAAGATTCCTCAGAGGGAAAAGGTACCAGGAGACAAAGCCATGGTGTATTTTGTAATGCTAATTGGGCCCCATCATTGGCACCTGAGAGCCCAAGGCTTCCACCTTTTCCCTGGGTGCAAAGCTCGACGGTGCATACCCTGTGCGGGTCCGGAAAAGGGCCGTTTTTCAGCCCAGAATTCCAGACGGAAGTCGATTCCTCTCTGGGAAAAGGTGTCAGGACAGAAAGCCATTGTTCCTTTTCTAGGAGTAATGGGGCCTCATCTTTGGCACCTGAGAGCCCAAGGCTGCCACCTTTTCCCTGGGCGCAAATGTCGACGGCGCGTGCCACTTGCAAGTCCGGGAATGTGCCGTTTCTCATCCCAGAATTCCAGGCCAGCGAAGATTTCTCCCTGGGAAAAAGTGCCAGCACAGAAAGTGATTGTGCCTTTTCTAGGGTTAATGGGGCCCCAAAATTGGCAGCTGAGAGCCCAGGGCTGCCACCTTTTCCCTGGGCGCAAAGCTCAACGGTGCGTGCCACATGCGGGTAAGGGAAAGAGCCGTTTTCAGCCCAGAATTCCAGACCAATGAAGATTTCTCCCAGGGAAAAGGTGCCAGGACAGAAAGCGATTGTTCTTTTTCTAGGGGTAATGGGGCCCCATCATTGGCACCTGAAAGCCCAAGGCTGCCACCTTTTGCCTGGGCACAAAGCTCGACGGTGCGTTCCACTTGCAGGTCGGGGGAAGTGCCGTTTTTCAGCCCAGAATTCCAGACGGACGAAAATTCCTCCCAGGGAAAAGGTGCTAGGACAGAAAGCGATTGTTATTTATCTAGTGTTAACGGGGATCCATCATTGGCACCTGAGAGCCCAAGGCTGCCACCTTTACCCTGGGCGCAAAGCTGGATGGTGCCTGCCACGGGCAGGTCAGAGAAAGTGCTTTGTTCAGCCCAGGATTCCAGACGGATGACGACTCCTCCCAGGGAAAAGGCTCCCAGGACAGAAAGCCATTGTGCTTTTTGTAAAGGTAATGGGGCCCCATCATTGGCACCTGAGAGCCCAAGACTGCCACCTTTTCCCTGGACGCAAAGCTCGATGGTGCGTTCCACTTGCGGGTCCAGGAAAGTGCCGATTCTCAGACCAGAATTCCAAACCGATGAAGATTCCTCCCTGGGAAAAGGTGCCAGGACAGAAAGCCATTGTGCCTTTTGTAGGGGTAATGGGGCACCATCATTGGCAGCTGAGAGCCCAAGGCTGCCTCGTTTTCCCTGGGCACAAAGCTCGACGGTGTGTACCTTGTGCGGGTTCAGGGCAGTGCCATTTTTGAACCCAGATTTCCAGATGGACGAAGATTCCTCCCTGGGAAAAGGTGCCAGGACAGAAAGCAAGTGTTATTTTTCTAGTGTTAACGGGGCCCCATCGTTGGCACCTGAGAGCCCAAGGCTGCCACCTTTTGCCTGGGCGCAAAGCTAGATGGTGCCTGCCACGTGCAGGTCAGAGAAAGTGCTTTGTTCAGCCCAGGATTCCAGACGGATGACGACTCCTCCCAGGGAAAGGGCTCCCAGGACAGAAAGCGATTGTTCCATTTCTAGTGTTAATGGGGGCCCGTCATTGGCATCTGAGAGCCAGAGGTTGCCTCCTTTTCCCTGGGTGCAAAGCACGACAGTGCGTGCCACGTGCTGGTCCCAGAAAGGGCCATTTTACAGCCCAGAATTCCAGACCAATGAAGACTCCTCCCAGGGAAAAGGTGCCAGGACAGAAAGCCATTGTGTTTTTTGTAGAGGTAATGGGGCCCCATCATTGGCACCTGAGAGCCCAAGACTGCCACCTTTTCCCTGGACGCAAAGCTCGATGGTGCGTTCCACTTGCGGGTCCAGGAAAGTGCCGATTCTCAGACCAGAATTCCAAACCGATGAAGATTCCTCCCTGGGAAAAGGTGCCAGGACAGAAAGCCATTGTGCCTTTTGTAGGGGTAATGGGGCACCATCATTGGCACCTGAGAGCCCAAGGCTGCCCCCTTTTTCCTGGGCGCAAAGCTCGACGGTGTGTACCTTGTGCGGGTTTGGCGCAGTGCCATTTTTGAACCCAGATTTCCAGACGGACGAAGATTCCTCCCTGGGAAAAGGTGCCAGGACAGAAAGCAAGTGTTATTTTTCTAGTGTTAACAGGGCCCCATCATTGGCACCTGAGAGCCCAAGGCTGCCACCTTTTGCCTGGGCGCAAATGTCGACGGCGCGTGCCACTTGCGGGTCCGGGGAAGTGCCATTTTTCAGCCCAGAATTCCAGACGGACGAAGACACCTCCCAGGGAAAGCGTGCCAGGTCAGAAATCGAATTGTCCTTTTCTAGGGTCAATGGTGCCCCATCATTGGCACCTCAGAGTTCAAGGCTGCCACCTTTTCCGTGGGCGCAAACATCAACGGCACATACCACTTTCTTGTCCGGGAAAGTGCCGTTTTTCAGCCCTCAATTCCAGACGGATGAAGACTCCTCACAGGGAAGAGGCTCCCAGGACAGAAAGCGATTGTTCCATTTCTAGGGTTAATCGGGCTCCATCATTGGCACCTGAGAGGCCAAGGTTGCCTCCTATACCCTGGGCGCAAAGCTCGACCATGCGTGCTACGTGAGGGTCCGGGAAATTGCCGTTTCTCATTCCAGAATTCCAGACCGATGAAGATTCCTCCCTGGGAAAAGGTGTCAGGACAGAAAGCAATTGTTCCTTTTCTAGAGTTGATGGGGCTCCATCATTGACACCTGAGAGCCCAAGGCTGCAACCTTTTCCCTGAGCGCAAAGCTCAAAGGTGCGTGCCACTTGCGGGTCCAGGAATGTGCTATTTCTCATCCCAGTATTCGAGGCCGATGAAGATTTCTCCCAGGGAAAAGGTGCCAGGACAGAAAGCAATTGTGCCTTTTCTCGGGTTAATGGGGCCCCAAAATGGACACCTGAGAGCCCAAGGCTGCCACCTTTTCCCTGGGCGCAAAGCTCGACGGAGCGTTCCACGTGCGGGTCCGGGAAAGTGCCATTTTTCAGCCCAGAATTCCAGACCTATGAAGATTCCTCAGAGGGAAAAGGTACCAGGAGACAAAGCCATTGTGTATTTTGTAATGCTAATTGGGCCCCATCATTGGCACCTGAGAGCCCAAGGCTGCCACCTTTTCCCTGGGTGCAAAGCTCAACGGTGCATACCCTGTGCGGGTTCGGGAAAGGGCCGTTTTTCAGCCCAGAATTCCAGACGGAAGTCGATTCCTCTCTGGGAAAGGTGTCAGGACAGAAAGCCATTGTGCCTTTTCTAGGGTTAATGGGGCCCCATCTTTGGCACCTGAGAGCCCAAGGCTGCCACCTTTTCCCTGGGCGCAAATGTCGACGGCGCGTGCCACTTGCAAGTCCGGGAATGTGCCGTTTCTCATCCCAGAATTCCAGGCCAGCGAAGATTTCTCCCTGGGAAAAGGTGCCAGCACAGAAAGTGATTGTGCCTTTTCTAGGGTTAATGGGGCCCCAAAATTGGCAGCTGAGAGCCCAGGGCTGCCACCTTTTCCCTGGGCGCAAAGCTCGAAGGTGCGTGCCACATGCGGGTAAGGGAAAGAGCCGTTTTCAGCCCAGAATTCCAGACCAATGAAGATTCCTCCCAGGGAAAAGGTGCCAGGACAGAAAGCCATTGTTCTTTTTCTAGGGGTAATGGGGCCCCATCATTGGCACCTGAGAGCCCAAGGCTGCCACCTTTACCCTGGGCACAAAGCTCGACAGTGCGTTCCACTTGCAGGTCGGGGGAAGTGCCGTTTTTCAGCCCAGAATTCCAGAGGAACGAAAATTCCTCCCAGGGAAAAGGTGCCAGGACAGAAAGCCATTGTTATTTATCTAGTGTTAACGGGGATCCATCATTGGCACCTGAGAGCCCAAGGCTGCCACCTTTTCCCTGGACGCAAAGCTCGATGGTGCGTTCCACTTGCGGGTCCAGGAAAGTGCCGATTCTCAGACCAGAATTCCAAACCGATGAAGATTCCTCCCTGGGAAAAGGTGCCAGGACAGAAAGCCATTGTGCCTTTTGTAGGGGTAATGGGGCACCATCATTGGCACCTGAGAGCCCAAGGCTGCCTCGTTTTCCCTGGACACAAAGCTCGACGGTGTGTACCTTGTGCGGGTTCAGGGCAGTGCCATTTTTGAACCCAGATTTCCAGATGGACGAAGATTCCTCCCTGGGAAAAGGTGCCAGGACAGAAAGCGATTGTTATTTTTCTAGTGTTAACGGGGCCCCATCGTTGGCACCTGAGAGCCCAAGGCTTCCACCTTTTGCCTGGGCGCAAAGCTAGATGGTGCCTGCCACGTGCAGGTCAGAGAAAGTGCTTTGTTCAGCCCAGGATTCCAGACGGATAACGACTCCTCCCAGGGAAAGGGCTCCCAGGACAGAAAGCGATTGTTCCATTTCTAGTGTTAATGGGGGCCCGTCATTGGCATCTGAGAGCCAGAGGTTGCCTCCTTTTCCCTGGGCGCAAAGCACGACAGTGCGTGCCACGTGCTGGTCCCAGAAAGGGCCATTTTACAGCCCAGAATTCCAGACCAATGAAGACTCCTCCCAGGGAAAAGGTGCCAGGACAGAAAGCCATTGTGTTTTTTGTAGAGGTAATGGGGCCCCATCACTGGCACCTGAGAGCCCAAGACTGCCACCTTTCCCTGGACGCAAAGCTCGATGGTGCGTTCCACTTGCGGGTCCAGGAAAGTGCCGATTCTCAGACCAGAATTCCAAACCGCTGAAGATTCCTCCCTGGGAAAAGGTGCCAGGACAGAAAGCCATTCTGCCTTTTGTAGGGGTAATGGGGCCCCATCATTGGCAGCTGAGAGCCCAAGGCTGCCCCCTTTTCCCTGGGCGCAAAGCTCAACGGTGTGTACCTTGTGCGGGTTTGGGGCAGTGCCATTTTTGAACCCAGATTTCCAGACCGAAGAAGATTCCTCCCTGGGAAAAGGTGCCAGGACAGAAAGCAAGTGTTATTTTTCTAGTGTTAACGGGGCCCCATCATTGGCACCTGAGAGCCCAAGGCTGCCACCTTTTGCCTGGGCGCAAATGTCGACAACACGTGCCACTTGCGGGTCCGGGGAAGTGCCATTTTTCAGCCCAGAATTCCAGACGGACGAAGACACCTCCCAGGGAAAAGGTGCCAGGTCAGAAATCGAATTGTCCTTTTCTAGGGTCAATGGTGCCCCATCATTGGCACCTCAGAGTTCAAGGCTGCCACCTTTTCCGTGGGCGCAAACATCAACGGCGCGTACCACTTTCTTGTCTGGAAAAGTGCCGTTTTTCAGCCCTCAATTCCAGACGGATGAAGACTCCTCACAGGGAAGAGGCTCCCAGGAAAGAAAGCGATTGTTCCATTTCTAGGGTTAATCGGGCTCCATCATTGGCACCTGAGAGCCCAAGGTTGCCTCCTATACCCTGGGCGCAAAGCTCGACCATGCGTGCTACGTGAGGGTCCGGGAAATTGCCGTTTCTCATTCCAGAATTCCAGACCGATGAAGATTCCTCCCTGGGAAAAGGTGTCAGGACAGAAAGCGATTGTTCCTTTTCTAGGGTTAATGGGGCTCCATCACTGACACCTGAGAGCCCAAGGCTGCAACCTTTTCCCTGAGCGCAAAGCTCGACGGTGCGTGCCACTTGCGGGTCCAGGAATGTGCTGTTTCTCATCCCAGAATTCGAGGCTGATGAAGATTTCTCCCAGGGAAATGGGGCCAGGACAGAAAGCAATTGTGCCTTTTCTAGGGTTAATGGGGCCCCAAAATTGACACCTGAGAGCCCAAGGCTGCCCCCTTTTCCCTGGGCGCAAAGCTCGACGGAGCGTTCCACGTGCGGGTCTGGGAAAGTGCCATTTTTCAGCCCAGAATTCCAGACCTATGAAGATTCCTCAGAGGGAAAAGGTACCAGGAGACAAAGCCATTGTGTATTTTGTAATGCTAATTGGGCCCCATCATTGGCACCTGAGAGCCCAAGGCTGCCACCTTTTCCCTGGGTGCAAAGCTCAGCGGTGCATACCCTGTGCGGGTCCGGGAAAGGGCCGTTTTTCAGCCCAGAATTCCAGACGGAAGTCGATTCCTCTCTGGGAAAAGGTGTCAGGACAGAAAGCCATTGTGCCTTTTCTAGGGGTAATGGGGCCTCATCTTTGGCACCTGAGAGCCCAAGGCTGCCACCTTTTCCCTGGGCGCAAATGTCGACGGCGCGTGCCACTTGCAAGTCCGGGAATGTGCCGTTTCTCATCCCAGAATTCCAGGCCAGCGAAGATTTCTCCCTGGGCAAAGGTGCCAGGACAGAAAGCGATTGTGCCTTTTCTAGGGTTAATGGGGCCCCAAAATTGGCAGCTGAGAGCCCAGGGCTGCCACCATTTCCCTGGGCGCAAAGCTCGACGGTGCATGCCACATGCGGGTAAGGGAAAGAGCCGTTTTCAGCCCAGAATTCCAGACCAATGAAGATTCCTCCCAGGGAAAAGGTGCCAGGACAGAAAGCCATTGTTCTTTTTCTAGGGGTAATGGGGCCCCATCATTGGCACCTGAGAGCCCAAGGCTGCCCCCTTTTGCCTGGGCACAAAGCTCGACGGTGCGTTCCACTTGCAGGTCGGGGGAAGTGCCGTTTTTCAGTCCAGATTTCCAGAGGGACGAAAATTCCTCCCAGGGAAAAGGTGCTAGGACAGAAAGCGATTGTTATTTATCTAGTGTTAACGGGGATCCATCATTGGCACCTGAGAGCCCAAGGCTGCCACCTTTACCCTGGGTGCAAAGCGAGATGGTGCCTGCCACGGGCAGGTCAGAGAAAGTGCTTTGTTCAGCCCAGGATTCCAGACGGATGACGACTCCTCCCAGGGAAAAGGCTCCCAGGACAGAAAGCCATTGTGCTTTTTGTAAAGGTAATGGGGCCCCATCATTGGCACCTGAGAACCCAAGACTGCCACCTTTTCCTTGGATGCAAAGCTCGATGGTGCGTTCCACTTGCGGGTCCAGGAAAGTGCCGATTCTCAGACCAGAATTCCAAACCGATGAAGATTCCTCCCTGGGAAAAGGTGCCAGGACAGAAAGCCATTGTGCCTTTTGTAGGGGTAATGGGGCACCATCATTGGCACCTGAGAGCCCAAGGCTGCCCCCTTTTCCCAGGGCGCAAAGCTCGACGGTGTGTACCTTGTGCGGGTTTGGGGCAGTGCCATTTTTGAACCCAGATTTCCAGATGGACGAAGATTCCTCCCTGGGAAAAGGTGCCAGGACAGAAAGCAAGTGTTATTTTTCTAGTGTTAACGGGGCCCCATCATTGGCACCTGAGAGCCCAAGGCTGCCACCTTTTCCCTGGGCGCAAAGCTAGATGGTGCCTGCCACGTGCAGGTCAGAGAAAGTGCTTAGTTCAGCCCAGGATTCCAGACGGATGACGACTCCTCCCAGGGAAAGGGCTCCCAGGACAGAAAGCGATTGTTCCATTTCTAGTGTTAATGGGGGCCCGTCATTGGCATCTGAGAGCCAGAGGTTGCCTCCTTTTCCCTGGGCGCAAAGCATGACAGTGCGTGCCACGTGCTGGTCCCAGAAAGGGCCATTTTACAGCCCAGAATTCCAGACCAATGAAGACTCCTCCCAGGGAAAACGTGCCAGGACAGAAAGCCATTGTGTTTTTTGTAGAGGTAATGGGGCCCCATCATTGGCACCTGAGAGCCCAAGACTGCCACCTTTTCCCTGGACGCAAAGCTCGATGGTGCGTTCCACTTGCGGGTCCAGGAAAGTGCCGATTCTCAGACCAGAATTCCAAACCGATGAAGATTCCTCCCTGGGAAAAGGTGCCAGGACAGAAAGCCATTGTGCCTTTTGTAGGGGTAATGGGGCACCATCATTGGCACCTGAGAGCCCAAGGCTGCCCCCTTTTCCCTGGGCGCAAAGCTCGACGGTGTGTACATTGTGCGGGTTTAGGGCAGTGCTATTTTTGAACCCAGAGTTCCAGACGGACGAAGATTCCTCCCTGGGAAAAGGTGCCAGGACAGAGAGTAAGTGTTATTTTTCTAGTGTTAACGGGGCCCCATCATTGGCAGCTGAGAGCCCAAGGCTGGCACCTTTTGCCTGGGCGCAAATGTCGACGGCGCGTGCCACTTGCGGGTCCGGGGAAGTGCCATTTTTCAGCCCAGAATTCCAGACGGACGAAGACACCTCCCAGGGAAAAGGTGCCAGGTCAGTAATCGAATTGTCCTTTTCTAGGGTCAATGGTGCCCCATCATTGGCACCTCAGAGTTCAAGGCTGCCACCTTTTCCGTGGGCGCAAACATCAACGGCACATACCACTTTCTTGTCTGGGAAAGTGCCGTTTTTCAGCCCTGAATTCCAGACGGATGAAGACTCCTCACAGGGAAGAGGCTCCCAGGAAAGAAAGCGATTGTTCCATTTCTAGGGTTAATCGGGCTCCATCATTGGCACCTGAGAGCCCAAGGTTGCCTCCTATACCCTGGGCGCAAAGCTCGACCATGTGTGCTACGTGAGGGTCCGGGAAATTGCCGTTTCTCATTCCAGAATTCCAGACCGATGAAGATTCCTCCCTGGGAAAAGGTGTCAGGACAGAAAGCAATTGTTCCTTTTCTAGGGTTAATGGGGCTCCATCATTGACACCTGAGAGCCCAAGGCTGCAACCTTTTCCCTGAGCGCAAAGCTCGACGGTGCGTGCCACTTGCGGGTCCAGGAATGTGCTGTTTCTCATCCCAGTATTCGAGGCCGATGAAGATTTCTCCCAGGGAAAAGGTGCCAGGACAGAAAGCAATTGTGCCTTTTCTCGGGTTAATGGGGCTCCAAAATGGACACCTGAGAGCCCAAGGCTGCCACCTTTTCCCTGGGCGCAAAGCTGGACGGAGCGTTCCACGTGCGGGTCCAGGAAAGTGCCATTTTTCAGCCCAGAATTCCAGACCTATGAAGATTCCTCAGAGGGAAAAGGTACCAGGAGACAAAGCCATTGTGTATTTTGTAATGCTAATTGGGCCCCATCATTGGCACCTGAGAGCCCAAGGCTGCCACCTTTTCCCTTGGTGCAAAGCTCGACGGTGCATACCCTGTGCGGGTCCGGGAAAGGGCCGTTTTTCAGCCCAGAATTCCAGACGGAAGTCGATTCCTCTCTGGGAAAGGTGTCAGGACAGAAAGCCATTGTGCCTTTTCTAGGAGTAATGGGACCTCATCTTTGGCACCTGAGAGCCCAAGGCTGTCACCTTTTCCCTGGGCGCAAATGTCGACGGCGCGTGCCACTTGCAAGTCCGGGAATGTGCCGTTTCTCATCCCAGAATTCCAGGCCAGCGAAGATTTCTCCCTGGGAAAAGGTGCCAGGACAGAAAGCGATTGTGCCTTTTCTAGGGTTAATGGGGCCCCAAAATTGGCAGCTGAGAGCCCAGGGCTGCAACCTTTTCCCTGGGCGCTAAGCTCGACGGTGCGTGCCACATGCGGGTAAGGGAAAGAGCCGTTTTCAGCCCAGAATTCCAGACCAATGAAGATTCCTCCCAGGGAAAAGGTGCCAGGACAGAAAGCCATTGTTCTTTTTCTAGGGGTAATGGGGCCCCATCATTGGCACCTGAGAGCCCAAGGCTGCCACCTTTTGCCTGGGCACAAAGCTCGAAAGTGCGTTCCACTTGCAGGTCGGGGGAAGTGCCGTTTTTCAGCCCAGAATTCCAGAGGAACGAAAATTCCTCCCAGGGAAAAGGTGCCAGGACAGAAAGCGATTGTTATTTATCTAGTGTTAACGAGGATCCATCATTGGCACCTGAGAGCCCAAGGCTGCAACCTTTTCCCTGAGCGCAAAGCTCGACGGTGCGTGCCACTTGCGGGTCCAGGAATGTGCTATTTCTCATCCCAGAATTCGAGGCCGATGAAGATTTCTCCCAGGGAAAAGGTGCCAGGACAGAAAGCAATTGTGCCTTTTCTCGGGTTAATGGGGCGCCAAAATTGACACCTGAGAGCCCAAGGCTGCCACCTTTTCCCTGGGCGCAAAGCTGGACGGAGCGTTCCACGTGCGGGTCCAGGAAAGTGCCATTTTTCAGCCCAGAATTCCAGACCTATGAAGATTCCTCAGAGGGAAAAGGTACCAGGAGACAAAGCCATGGTGTATTTTGTAATGCTAATTGGGCCCCATCATTGGCACCTGAGAGCCCAAGGCTTCCACCTTTTCCCTGGGTGCAAAGCTCGACGGTGCATACCCTGTGCGGGTCCGGAAAAGGGCCGTTTTTCAGCCCAGAATTCCAGACGGAAGTCGATTCCTCTCTGGGAAAAGGTGTCAGGACAGAAAGCCATTGTTCCTTTTCTAGGAGTAATGGGGCCTCATCTTTGGCACCTGAGAGCCCAAGGCTGCCACCTTTTCCCTGGGCGCAAATGTCGACGGCGCGTGCCACTTGCAAGTCCGGGAATGTGCCGTTTCTCATCCCAGAATTCCAGGCCAGCGAAGATTTCTCCCTGGGAAAAAGTGCCAGCACAGAAAGTGATTGTGCCTTTTCTAGGGTTAATGGGGCCCCAAAATTGGCAGCTGAGAGCCCAGGGCTGCCACCTTTTCCCTGGGCGCAAAGCTCAACGGTGCGTGCCACATGCGGGTAAGGGAAAGAGCCGTTTTCAGCCCAGAATTCCAGACCAATGAAGATTTCTCCCAGGGAAAAGGTGCCAGGACAGAAAGCGATTGTTCTTTTTCTAGGGGTAATGGGGCCCCATCATTGGCACCTGAAAGCCCAAGGCTGCCACCTTTTGCCTGGGCACAAAGCTCGACGGTGCGTTCCACTTGCAGGTCGGGGGAAGTGCCGTTTTTCAGTCCAGAATTCCAGACGGACGAAAATTCCTCCCAGGGAAAAGGCGCTAGGACAGAAAGCGATTGTTATTTATCTAGTGTTAACGGGGATCCATCATTGGCACCTGAGAGCCCAAGGCTGCCACCTTTACCCTGGGCGCAAAGCTGGATGGTGCCTGCCACGGGCAGGTCAGAGAAAGTGCTTTGTTCAGCCCAGGATTCCAGACGGATGACGACTCCTCCCAGGGAAAAGGCTCCCAGGACAGAAAGCCATTGTGCTTTTTGTAAAGGTAATGGGGCCCCATCATTGGCACCTGAGAGCCCAAGACTGCCACCTTTTCCCTGGACGCAAAGCTCGATGGTGCGTTCCACTTGCGGGTCCAGGAAAGTGCCGATTCTCAGACCAGAATTCCAAACCGCTGAAGATTCCTCCCTGGGAAAAGGTGCCAGGACAGAAAGCCATTGTGCCTTTTGTAGGGGTAATGGGGCACCATCATTGGCAGCTGAGAGCCCAAGGCTGCCTCGTTTTCCCTGGGCACAAAGCTCGACGGTGTGTACCTTGTGCGGGTTTAGGGCAGTGCCATTTTTGAACCCAGATTTCCAGATGGACGAAGATTCCTCCCTGGGAAAAGGTGCCAGGACAGAAAGCAAGTGTTATTTTTCTAGTGTTAACGGGGCCCCATCGTTGGCACCTGAGAGCCCAAGGCTGCCACCTTTTGCCTGGGCGCAAAGCTAGATGGTGCCTGCCACGTGCAGGTCAGAGAAAGTGCTTTGTTCAGCCCAGGATTCCAGACGGATGACGACTCCTCCCAGGGAAAGGGCTCCCAGGACAGAAAGCGATTGTTCCATTTCTAGTGTTAATGGGGGCCCGTCATTGGCATCTGAGAGCCAGAGGTTGCCTCCTTTTCCCTGGGTGCAAAGCACGACAGTGCGTGCCACGTGCTGGTCCCAGAAAGGGCCATTTTACAGCCCAGAATTCCAGACCAATGAAGACTCCTCCCAGGGAAAAGGTGCCAGGACAGAAAGCCATTGTGTTTTTTGTAGAGGTAATGGGGCCCCATCATTGGCACCTGAGAGCCCAAGACTGCCACCTTTTCCCTGGACGCAAAGCTCGATGGTGCGTTCCACTTGCGGGTCCAGGAAAGTGCAGATTCTCAGACCAGAATTCCAAACCGATGAAGATTCCTCCCTGGGAAAAGGTGCCAGGACAGAAAGCCATTGTGCCTTTTGTAGGGGTAATGGGGCACCATCATTGGCACCTGAGAGCCCAAGGCTGCCCCCTTTTCCCTGGGCGCAAAGCTCGACGGTGTGTACCTTGTGCGGGTTTGGCGCAGTGCCATTTTTGAACCCAGATTTCCAGACGGACGAAGATTCCTCCCTGGGAAAAGGTGCCAGGACAGAAAGCAAGTGTTATTTTTCTAGTGTTAACAGGGCCCCATCATTGGCACCTGAGAGCCCAAGGCTGCCACCTTTTGCCTGGGCGCAAATGTCGACGGCGCGTGCCACTTGCGGGTCCGGGGAAGTGCCATTTTTCAGCCCAGAATTCCAGACGGACGAAGACACCTCCCAGGGAAAGCGTGCCAGGTCAGAAATCGAATTGTCCTTTTCTAGGGTCAATGGTGCCCCATCATTGGCACCTCAGAGTTCAAGGCTGCCACCTTTTCCGTGGGCGCAAACATCAACGGCACATACCACTTTCTTGTCCGGGAAAGTGCCGTTTTTCAGCCCTCAATTCCAGACGGATGAAGACTCCTCACAGGGAAGAGGCTCCCAGGACAGAAAGCGATTGTTCCATTTCTAGGGTTAATCGGGCTCCATCATTGGCACCTGAGAGCCCAAGGTTGCCTCCTATACCCTGGGCGCAAAGCTCGACCATGCGTGCTACGTGAGGGTCCGGGAAATTGCCGTTTCTCATTCCAGAATTCCAGACCGATGAAGATTCCTCCCTGGGAAAAGGTGTCAGGACAGAAAGCGATTGTTCCTTTTCTAGGGTTAATGGGGCTCCATCACTGACACCTGAGAGCCCAAGGCTGCAACCTTTTCCCTGAGCGCAAAGCTCGACGGTGCGTGCCACTTGCGGGTCCAGGAATGTGCTGTTTCTCATCCCAGAATTCGAGGCTGATGAAGATTTCTCCCAGGGAAATGGGGCCAGGACAGAAAGCAATTGTGCCTTTTCTAGGGTTAATGGGGCCCCAAAATTGACACCTGAGAGCCCAAGGCTGCCCCCTTTTCCCTGGGCGCAAAGCTCGACGGAGCGTTCCACGTGCGGGTCTGGGAAAGTGCCATTTTTCAGCCCAGAATTCCAGACCTATGAAGATTCCTCAGAGGGAAAAGGTACCAGGAGACAAAGCCATTGTGTATTTTGTAATGCTAATTGGGCCCCATCATTGGCACCTGAGAGCCCAAGGCTGCCACCTTTTCCCTGGGTGCAAAGCTCAGCGGTGCATACCCTGTGCGGGTCCGGGAAAGGGCCGTTTTTCAGCCCAGAATTCCAGACGGAAGTCGATTCCTCTCTGGGAAAAGGTGTCAGGACAGAAAGCCATTGTGCCTTTTCTAGGGGTAATGGGGCCTCATCTTTGGCACCTGAGAGCCCAAGGCTGCCACCTTTTCCCTGGGCGCAAATGTCGACGGCGCGTGCCACTTGCAAGTCCGGGAATGTGCCGTTTCTCATCCCAGAATTCCAGGCCAGCGAAGATTTCTCCCTGGGCAAAGGTGCCAGGACAGAAAGCGATTGTGCCTTTTCTAGGGTTAATGGGGCCCCAAAATTGGCAGCTGAGAGCCCAGGGCTGCCACCATTTCCCTGGGCGCAAAGCTCGACGGTGCATGCCACATGCGGGTAAGGGAAAGAGCCGTTTTCAGCCCAGAATTCCAGACCAATGAAGATTCCTCCCAGGGAAAAGGTGCCAGGACAGAAAGCCATTGTTCTTTTTCTAGGGGTAATGGGGCCCCATCATTGGCACCTGAGAGCCCAAGGCTGCCCCCTTTTGCCTGGGCACAAAGCTCGACGGTGCGTTCCACTTGCAGGTCGGGGGAAGTGCCGTTTTTCAGTCCAGATTTCCAGAGGGACGAAAATTCCTCCCAGGGAAAAGGTGCTAGGACAGAAAGCGATTGTTATTTATCTAGTGTTAACGGGGATCCATCATTGGCACCTGAGAGCCCAAGGCTGCCACCTTTACCCTGGGTGCAAAGCGAGATGGTGCCTGCCACGGGCAGGTCAGAGAAAGTGCTTTGTTCAGCCCAGGATTCCAGACGGATGACGACTCCTCCCAGGGAAAAGGCTCCCAGGACAGAAAGCCATTGTGCTTTTTGTAAAGGTAATGGGGCCCCATCATTGGCACCTGAGAACCCAAGACTGCCACCTTTTCCTTGGATGCAAAGCTCGATGGTGCGTTCCACTTGCGGGTCCAGGAAAGTGCCGATTCTCAGACCAGAATTCCAAACCGATGAAGATTCCTCCCTGGGAAAAGGTGCCAGGACAGAAAGCCATTGTGCCTTTTGTAGGGGTAATGGGGCACCATCATTGGCACCTGAGAGCCCAAGGCTGCCCCCTTTTCCCAGGGCGCAAAGCTCGACGGTGTGTACCTTGTGCGGGTTTGGGGCAGTGCCATTTTTGAACCCAGATTTCCAGATGGACGAAGATTCCTCCCTGGGAAAAGGTGCCAGGACAGAAAGCAAGTGTTATTTTTCTAGTGTTAACGGGGCCCCATCATTGGCACCTGAGAGCCCAAGGCTGCCACCTTTTCCCTGGGCGCAAAGCTAGATGGTGCCTGCCACGTGCAGGTCAGAGAAAGTGCTTAGTTCAGCCCAGGATTCCAGACGGATGACGACTCCTCCCAGGGAAAGGGCTCCCAGGACAGAAAGCGATTGTTCCATTTCTAGTGTTAATGGGGGCCCGTCATTGGCATCTGAGAGCCAGAGGTTGCCTCCTTTTCCCTGGGCGCAAAGCATGACAGTGCGTGCCACGTGCTGGTCCCAGAAAGGGCCATTTTACAGCCCAGAATTCCAGACCAATGAAGACTCCTCCCAGGGAAAACGTGCCAGGACAGAAAGCCATTGTGTTTTTTGTAGAGGTAATGGGGCCCCATCATTGGCACCTGAGAGCCCAAGACTGCCACCTTTTCCCTGGACGCAAAGCTCGATGGTGCGTTCCACTTGCGGGTCCAGGAAAGTGCCGATTCTCAGACCAGAATTCCAAACCGATGAAGATTCCTCCCTGGGAAAAGGTGCCAGGACAGAAAGCCATTGTGCCTTTTGTAGGGGTAATGGGGCACCATCATTGGCACCTGAGAGCCCAAGGCTGCCCCCTTTTCCCTGGGCGCAAAGCTCGACGGTGTGTACATTGTGCGGGTTTAGGGCAGTGCTATTTTTGAACCCAGAGTTCCAGACGGACGAAGATTCCTCCCTGGGAAAAGGTGCCAGGACAGAGAGTAAGTGTTATTTTTCTAGTGTTAACGGGGCCCCATCATTGGCAGCTGAGAGCCCAAGGCTGGCACCTTTTGCCTGGGCGCAAATGTCGACGGCGCGTGCCACTTGCGGGTCCGGGGAAGTGCCATTTTTCAGCCCAGAATTCCAGACGGACGAAGACACCTCCCAGGGAAAAGGTGCCAGGTCAGTAATCGAATTGTCCTTTTCTAGGGTCAATGGTGCCCCATCATTGGCACCTCAGAGTTCAAGGCTGCCACCTTTTCCGTGGGCGCAAACATCAACGGCACATACCACTTTCTTGTCTGGGAAAGTGCCGTTTTTCAGCCCTGAATTCCAGACGGATGAAGACTCCTCACAGGGAAGAGGCTCCCAGGAAAGAAAGCGATTGTTCCATTTCTAGGGTTAATCGGGCTCCATCATTGGCACCTGAGAGCCCAAGGTTGCCTCCTATACCCTGGGCGCAAAGCTCGACCATGTGTGCTACGTGAGGGTCCGGGAAATTGCCGTTTCTCATTCCAGAATTCCAGACCGATGAAGATTCCTCCCTGGGAAAAGGTGTCAGGACAGAAAGCAATTGTTCCTTTTCTAGGGTTAATGGGGCTCCATCATTGACACCTGAGAGCCCAAGGCTGCAACCTTTTCCCTGAGCGCAAAGCTCGACGGTGCGTGCCACTTGCGGGTCCAGGAATGTGCTGTTTCTCATCCCAGTATTCGAGGCCGATGAAGATTTCTCCCAGGGAAAAGGTGCCAGGACAGAAAGCAATTGTGCCTTTTCTCGGGTTAATGGGGCTCCAAAATGGACACCTGAGAGCCCAAGGCTGCCACCTTTTCCCTGGGCGCAAAGCTGGACGGAGCGTTCCACGTGCGGGTCCAGGAAAGTGCCATTTTTCAGCCCAGAATTCCAGACCTATGAAGATTCCTCAGAGGGAAAAGGTACCAGGAGACAAAGCCATTGTGTATTTTGTAATGCTAATTGGGCCCCATCATTGGCACCTGAGAGCCCAAGGCTGCCACCTTTTCCCTTGGTGCAAAGCTCGACGGTGCATACCCTGTGCGGGTCCGGGAAAGGGCCGTTTTTCAGCCCAGAATTCCAGACGGAAGTCGATTCCTCTCTGGGAAAGGTGTCAGGACAGAAAGCCATTGTGCCTTTTCTAGGAGTAATGGGACCTCATCTTTGGCACCTGAGAGCCCAAGGCTGTCACCTTTTCCCTGGGCGCAAATGTCGACGGCGCGTGCCACTTGCAAGTCCGGGAATGTGCCGTTTCTCATCCCAGAATTCCAGGCCAGCGAAGATTTCTCCCTGGGAAAAGGTGCCAGGACAGAAAGCGATTGTGCCTTTTCTAGGGTTAATGGGGCCCCAAAATTGGCAGCTGAGAGCCCAGGGCTGCAACCTTTTCCCTGGGCGCTAAGCTCGACGGTGCGTGCCACATGCGGGTAAGGGAAAGAGCCGTTTTCAGCCCAGAATTCCAGACCAATGAAGATTCCTCCCAGGGAAAAGGTGCCAGGACAGAAAGCCATTGTTCTTTTTCTAGGGGTAATGGGGCCCCATCATTGGCACCTGAGAGCCCAAGGCTGCCACCTTTTGCCTGGGCACAAAGCTCGAAAGTGCGTTCCACTTGCAGGTCGGGGGAAGTGCCGTTTTTCAGCCCAGAATTCCAGAGGAACGAAAATTCCTCCCAGGGAAAAGGTGCCAGGACAGAAAGCGATTGTTATTTATCTAGTGTTAACGAGGATCCATCATTGGCACCTGAGAGCCCAAGGCTGCAACCTTTTCCCTGAGCGCAAAGCTCGACGGTGCGTGCCACTTGCGGGTCCAGGAATGTGCTATTTCTCATCCCAGAATTCGAGGCCGATGAAGATTTCTCCCAGGGAAAAGGTGCCAGGACAGAAAGCAATTGTGCCTTTTCTCGGGTTAATGGGGCGCCAAAATTGACACCTGAGAGCCCAAGGCTGCCACCTTTTCCCTGGGCGCAAAGCTGGACGGAGCGTTCCACGTGCGGGTCCAGGAAAGTGCCATTTTTCAGCCCAGAATTCCAGACCTATGAAGATTCCTCAGAGGGAAAAGGTACCAGGAGACAAAGCCATGGTGTATTTTGTAATGCTAATTGGGCCCCATCATTGGCACCTGAGAGCCCAAGGCTTCCACCTTTTCCCTGGGTGCAAAGCTCGACGGTGCATACCCTGTGCGGGTCCGGAAAAGGGCCGTTTTTCAGCCCAGAATTCCAGACGGAAGTCGATTCCTCTCTGGGAAAAGGTGTCAGGACAGAAAGCCATTGTTCCTTTTCTAGGAGTAATGGGGCCTCATCTTTGGCACCTGAGAGCCCAAGGCTGCCACCTTTTCCCTGGGCGCAAATGTCGACGGCGCGTGCCACTTGCAAGTCCGGGAATGTGCCGTTTCTCATCCCAGAATTCCAGGCCAGCGAAGATTTCTCCCTGGGAAAAAGTGCCAGCACAGAAAGTGATTGTGCCTTTTCTAGGGTTAATGGGGCCCCAAAATTGGCAGCTGAGAGCCCAGGGCTGCCACCTTTTCCCTGGGCGCAAAGCTCAACGGTGCGTGCCACATGCGGGTAAGGGAAAGAGCCGTTTTCAGCCCAGAATTCCAGACCAATGAAGATTTCTCCCAGGGAAAAGGTGCCAGGACAGAAAGCGATTGTTCTTTTTCTAGGGGTAATGGGGCCCCATCATTGGCACCTGAAAGCCCAAGGCTGCCACCTTTTGCCTGGGCACAAAGCTCGACGGTGCGTTCCACTTGCAGGTCGGGGGAAGTGCCGTTTTTCAGTCCAGAATTCCAGACGGACGAAAATTCCTCCCAGGGAAAAGGCGCTAGGACAGAAAGCGATTGTTATTTATCTAGTGTTAACGGGGATCCATCATTGGCACCTGAGAGCCCAAGGCTGCCACCTTTACCCTGGGCGCAAAGCTGGATGGTGCCTGCCACGGGCAGGTCAGAGAAAGTGCTTTGTTCAGCCCAGGATTCCAGACGGATGACGACTCCTCCCAGGGAAAAGGCTCCCAGGACAGAAAGCCATTGTGCTTTTTGTAAAGGTAATGGGGCCCCATCATTGGCACCTGAGAGCCCAAGACTGCCACCTTTTCCCTGGACGCAAAGCTCGATGGTGCGTTCCACTTGCGGGTCCAGGAAAGTGCCGATTCTCAGACCAGAATTCCAAACCGCTGAAGATTCCTCCCTGGGAAAAGGTGCCAGGACAGAAAGCCATTGTGCCTTTTGTAGGGGTAATGGGGCACCATCATTGGCAGCTGAGAGCCCAAGGCTGCCTCGTTTTCCCTGGGCACAAAGCTCGACGGTGTGTACCTTGTGCGGGTTTAGGGCAGTGCCATTTTTGAACCCAGATTTCCAGATGGACGAAGATTCCTCCCTGGGAAAAGGTGCCAGGACAGAAAGCAAGTGTTATTTTTCTAGTGTTAACGGGGCCCCATCGTTGGCACCTGAGAGCCCAAGGCTGCCACCTTTTGCCTGGGCGCAAAGCTAGATGGTGCCTGCCACGTGCAGGTCAGAGAAAGTGCTTTGTTCAGCCCAGGATTCCAGACGGATGACGACTCCTCCCAGGGAAAGGGCTCCCAGGACAGAAAGCGATTGTTCCATTTCTAGTGTTAATGGGGGCCCGTCATTGGCATCTGAGAGCCAGAGGTTGCCTCCTTTTCCCTGGGTGCAAAGCACGACAGTGCGTGCCACGTGCTGGTCCCAGAAAGGGCCATTTTACAGCCCAGAATTCCAGACCAATGAAGACTCCTCCCAGGGAAAAGGTGCCAGGACAGAAAGCCATTGTGTTTTTTGTAGAGGTAATGGGGCCCCATCATTGGCACCTGAGAGCCCAAGACTGCCACCTTTTCCCTGGACGCAAAGCTCGATGGTGCGTTCCACTTGCGGGTCCAGGAAAGTGCAGATTCTCAGACCAGAATTCCAAACCGATGAAGATTCCTCCCTGGGAAAAGGTGCCAGGACAGAAAGCCATTGTGCCTTTTGTAGGGGTAATGGGGCACCATCATTGGCACCTGAGAGCCCAAGGCTGCCCCCTTTTCCCTGGGCGCAAAGCTCGACGGTGTGTACCTTGTGCGGGTTTGGGGCGTGCCATTTTTGAACCCAGATTTCCAGACGGACGAAGATTCCTCCCTGGGAAAAGGTGCCAGGACAGAAAGCAAGTGTTATTTTTCTAGTGTTAACAGGGCCCCATCATTGGCACCTGAGAGCCCAAGGCTGCCACCTTTTGCCTGGGCGCAAATGTCGACGGCGCGTGCCACTTGCGGGTCCGGGGAAGTGCCATTTTTCAGCCCAGAATTCCAGACGGACGAAGACACCTCCCAGGGAAAGCGTGCCAGGTCAGAAATCGAATTGTCCTTTTCTAGGGTCAATGGTGCCCCATCATTGGCACCTCAGAGTTCAAGGCTGCCACCTTTTCCGTGGGCGCAAACATCAACGGCACATACCACTTTCTTGTCCGGGAAAGTGCCGTTTTTCAGCCCTCAATTCCAGACGGATGAAGACTCCTCACAGGGAAGAGGCTCCCAGGACAGAAAGCGATTGTTCCATTTCTAGGGTTAATCGGGCTCCATCATTGGCACCTGAGAGCCCAAGGTTGCCTCCTATACCCTGGGCGCAAAGCTCGACCATGCGTGCTACGTGAGGGTCCGGGAAATTGCCGTTTCTCATTCCAGAATTCCAGACCGATGAAGATTCCTCCCTGGGAAAAGGTGTCAGGACAGAAAGCGATTGTTCCTTTTCTAGGGTTAATGGGGCTCCATCACTGACACCTGAGAGCCCAAGGCTGCAACCTTTTCCCTGAGCGCAAAGCTCGACGGTGCGTGCCACTTGCGGGTCCAGGAATGTGCTGTTTCTCATCCCAGAATTCGAGGCTGATGAAGATTTCTCCCAGGGAAATGGGGCCAGGACAGAAAGCAATTGTGCCTTTTCTAGGGTTAATGGGGCCCCAAAATTGACACCTGAGAGCCCAAGGCTGCCCCCTTTTCCCTGGGCGCAAAGCTCGACGGAGCGTTCCACGTGCGGGTCTGGGAAAGTGCCATTTTTCAGCCCAGAATTCCAGACCTATGAAGATTCCTCAGAGGGAAAAGGTACCAGGAGACAAAGCCATTGTGTATTTTGTAATGCTAATTGGGCCCCATCATTGGCACCTGAGAGCCCAAGGCTGCCACCTTTTCCCTGGGTGCAAAGCTCAGCGGTGCATACCCTGTGCGGGTCCGGGAAAGGGCCGTTTTTCAGCCCAGAATTCCAGACGGAAGTCGATTCCTCTCTGGGAAAAGGTGTCAGGACAGAAAGCCATTGTGCCTTTTCTAGGGGTAATGGGGCCTCATCTTTGGCACCTGAGAGCCCAAGGCTGCCACCTTTTCCCTGGGCGCAAATGTCGACGGCGCGTGCCACTTGCAAGTCCGGGAATGTGCCGTTTCTCATCCCAGAATTCCAGGCCAGCGAAGATTTCTCCCTGGGCAAAGGTGCCAGGACAGAAAGCGATTGTGCCTTTTCTAGGGTTAATGGGGCCCCAAAATTGGCAGCTGAGAGCCCAGGGCTGCCACCATTTCCCTGGGCGCAAAGCTCGACGGTGCATGCCACATGCGGGTAAGGGAAAGAGCCGTTTTCAGCCCAGAATTCCAGACCAATGAAGATTCCTCCCAGGGAAAAGGTGCCAGGACAGAAAGCCATTGTTCTTTTTCTAGGGGTAATGGGGCCCCATCATTGGCACCTGAGAGCCCAAGGCTGCCCCCTTTTGCCTGGGCACAAAGCTCGACGGTGCGTTCCACTTGCAGGTCGGGGGAAGTGCCGTTTTTCAGTCCAGATTTCCAGAGGGACGAAAATTCCTCCCAGGGAAAAGGTGCTAGGACAGAAAGCGATTGTTATTTATCTAGTGTTAACGGGGATCCATCATTGGCACCTGAGAGCCCAAGGCTGCCACCTTTACCCTGGGTGCAAAGCGAGATGGTGCCTGCCACGGGCAGGTCAGAGAAAGTGCTTTGTTCAGCCCAGGATTCCAGACGGATGACGACTCCTCCCAGGGAAAAGGCTCCCAGGACAGAAAGCCATTGTGCTTTTTGTAAAGGTAATGGGGCCCCATCATTGGCACCTGAGAACCCAAGACTGCCACCTTTTCCTTGGATGCAAAGCTCGATGGTGCGTTCCACTTGCGGGTCCAGGAAAGTGCCGATTCTCAGACCAGAATTCCAAACCGATGAAGATTCCTCCCTGGGAAAAGGTGCCAGGACAGAAAGCCATTGTGCCTTTTGTAGGGGTAATGGGGCACCATCATTGGCACCTGAGAGCCCAAGGCTGCCCCCTTTTCCCAGGGCGCAAAGCTCGACGGTGTGTACCTTGTGCGGGTTTGGGGCAGTGCCATTTTTGAACCCAGATTTCCAGATGGACGAAGATTCCTCCCTGGGAAAAGGTGCCAGGACAGAAAGCAAGTGTTATTTTTCTAGTGTTAACGGGGCCCCATCATTGGCACCTGAGAGCCCAAGGCTGCCACCTTTTCCCTGGGCGCAAAGCTAGATGGTGCCTGCCACGTGCAGGTCAGAGAAAGTGCTTAGTTCAGCCCAGGATTCCAGACGGATGACGACTCCTCCCAGGGAAAGGGCTCCCAGGACAGAAAGCGATTGTTCCATTTCTAGTGTTAATGGGGGCCCGTCATTGGCATCTGAGAGCCAGAGGTTGCCTCCTTTTCCCTGGGCGCAAAGCATGACAGTGCGTGCCACGTGCTGGTCCCAGAAAGGGCCATTTTACAGCCCAGAATTCCAGACCAATGAAGACTCCTCCCAGGGAAAACGTGCCAGGACAGAAAGCCATTGTGTTTTTTGTAGAGGTAATGGGGCCCCATCATTGGCACCTGAGAGCCCAAGACTGCCACCTTTTCCCTGGACGCAAAGCTCGATGGTGCGTTCCACTTGCGGGTCCAGGAAAGTGCCGATTCTCAGACCAGAATTCCAAACCGATGAAGATTCCTCCCTGGGAAAAGGTGCCAGGACAGAAAGCCATTGTGCCTTTTGTAGGGGTAATGGGGCACCATCATTGGCACCTGAGAGCCCAAGGCTGCCCCCTTTTCCCTGGGCGCAAAGCTCGACGGTGTGTACATTGTGCGGGTTTAGGGCAGTGCTATTTTTGAACCCAGAGTTCCAGACGGACGAAGATTCCTCCCTGGGAAAAGGTGCCAGGACAGAGAGTAAGTGTTATTTTTCTAGTGTTAACGGGGCCCCATCATTGGCAGCTGAGAGCCCAAGGCTGGCACCTTTTGCCTGGGCGCAAATGTCGACGGCGCGTGCCACTTGCGGGTCCGGGGAAGTGCCATTTTTCAGCCCAGAATTCCAGACGGACGAAGACACCTCCCAGGGAAAAGGTGCCAGGTCAGTAATCGAATTGTCCTTTTCTAGGGTCAATGGTGCCCCATCATTGGCACCTCAGAGTTCAAGGCTGCCACCTTTTCCGTGGGCGCAAACATCAACGGCACATACCACTTTCTTGTCTGGGAAAGTGCCGTTTTTCAGCCCTGAATTCCAGACGGATGAAGACTCCTCACAGGGAAGAGGCTCCCAGGAAAGAAAGCGATTGTTCCATTTCTAGGGTTAATCGGGCTCCATCATTGGCACCTGAGAGCCCAAGGTTGCCTCCTATACCCTGGGCGCAAAGCTCGACCATGTGTGCTACGTGAGGGTCCGGGAAATTGCCGTTTCTCATTCCAGAATTCCAGACCGATGAAGATTCCTCCCTGGGAAAAGGTGTCAGGACAGAAAGCAATTGTTCCTTTTCTAGGGTTAATGGGGCTCCATCATTGACACCTGAGAGCCCAAGGCTGCAACCTTTTCCCTGAGCGCAAAGCTCGACGGTGCGTGCCACTTGCGGGTCCAGGAATGTGCTGTTTCTCATCCCAGTATTCGAGGCCGATGAAGATTTCTCCCAGGGAAAAGGTGCCAGGACAGAAAGCAATTGTGCCTTTTCTCGGGTTAATGGGGCTCCAAAATGGACACCTGAGAGCCCAAGGCTGCCACCTTTTCCCTGGGCGCAAAGCTGGACGGAGCGTTCCACGTGCGGGTCCAGGAAAGTGCCATTTTTCAGCCCAGAATTCCAGACCTATGAAGATTCCTCAGAGGGAAAAGGTACCAGGAGACAAAGCCATTGTGTATTTTGTAATGCTAATTGGGCCCCATCATTGGCACCTGAGAGCCCAAGGCTGCCACCTTTTCCCTTGGTGCAAAGCTCGACGGTGCATACCCTGTGCGGGTCCGGGAAAGGGCCGTTTTTCAGCCCAGAATTCCAGACGGAAGTCGATTCCTCTCTGGGAAAGGTGTCAGGACAGAAAGCCATTGTGCCTTTTCTAGGAGTAATGGGACCTCATCTTTGGCACCTGAGAGCCCAAGGCTGTCACCTTTTCCCTGGGCGCAAATGTCGACGGCGCGTGCCACTTGCAAGTCCGGGAATGTGCCGTTTCTCATCCCAGAATTCCAGGCCAGCGAAGATTTCTCCCTGGGAAAAGGTGCCAGGACAGAAAGCGATTGTGCCTTTTCTAGGGTTAATGGGGCCCCAAAATTGGCAGCTGAGAGCCCAGGGCTGCAACCTTTTCCCTGGGCGCTAAGCTCGACGGTGCGTGCCACATGCGGGTAAGGGAAAGAGCCGTTTTCAGCCCAGAATTCCAGACCAATGAAGATTCCTCCCAGGGAAAAGGTGCCAGGACAGAAAGCCATTGTTCTTTTTCTAGGGGTAATGGGGCCCCATCATTGGCACCTGAGAGCCCAAGGCTGCCACCTTTTGCCTGGGCACAAAGCTCGAAAGTGCGTTCCACTTGCAGGTCGGGGGAAGTGCCGTTTTTCAGCCCAGAATTCCAGAGGAACGAAAATTCCTCCCAGGGAAAAGGTGCCAGGACAGAAAGCGATTGTTATTTATCTAGTGTTAACGAGGATCCATCATTGGCACCTGAGAGCCCAAGGCTGCAACCTTTTCCCTGAGCGCAAAGCTCGACGGTGCGTGCCACTTGCGGGTCCAGGAATGTGCTATTTCTCATCCCAGAATTCGAGGCCGATGAAGATTTCTCCCAGGGAAAAGGTGCCAGGACAGAAAGCAATTGTGCCTTTTCTCGGGTTAATGGGGCGCCAAAATTGACACCTGAGAGCCCAAGGCTGCCACCTTTTCCCTGGGCGCAAAGCTGGACGGAGCGTTCCACGTGCGGGTCCAGGAAAGTGCCATTTTTCAGCCCAGAATTCCAGACCTATGAAGATTCCTCAGAGGGAAAAGGTACCAGGAGACAAAGCCATGGTGTATTTTGTAATGCTAATTGGGCCCCATCATTGGCACCTGAGAGCCCAAGGCTTCCACCTTTTCCCTGGGTGCAAAGCTCGACGGTGCATACCCTGTGCGGGTCCGGAAAAGGGCCGTTTTTCAGCCCAGAATTCCAGACGGAAGTCGATTCCTCTCTGGGAAAAGGTGTCAGGACAGAAAGCCATTGTTCCTTTTCTAGGAGTAATGGGGCCTCATCTTTGGCACCTGAGAGCCCAAGGCTGCCACCTTTTCCCTGGGCGCAAATGTCGACGGCGCGTGCCACTTGCAAGTCCGGGAATGTGCCGTTTCTCATCCCAGAATTCCAGGCCAGCGAAGATTTCTCCCTGGGAAAAAGTGCCAGCACAGAAAGTGATTGTGCCTTTTCTAGGGTTAATGGGGCCCCAAAATTGGCAGCTGAGAGCCCAGGGCTGCCACCTTTTCCCTGGGCGCAAAGCTCAACGGTGCGTGCCACATGCGGGTAAGGGAAAGAGCCGTTTTCAGCCCAGAATTCCAGACCAATGAAGATTTCTCCCAGGGAAAAGGTGCCAGGACAGAAAGCGATTGTTCTTTTTCTAGGGGTAATGGGGCCCCATCATTGGCACCTGAAAGCCCAAGGCTGCCACCTTTTGCCTGGGCACAAAGCTCGACGGTGCGTTCCACTTGCAGGTCGGGGGAAGTGCCGTTTTTCAGTCCAGAATTCCAGACGGACGAAAATTCCTCCCAGGGAAAAGGCGCTAGGACAGAAAGCGATTGTTATTTATCTAGTGTTAACGGGGATCCATCATTGGCACCTGAGAGCCCAAGGCTGCCACCTTTACCCTGGGCGCAAAGCTGGATGGTGCCTGCCACGGGCAGGTCAGAGAAAGTGCTTTGTTCAGCCCAGGATTCCAGACGGATGACGACTCCTCCCAGGGAAAAGGCTCCCAGGACAGAAAGCCATTGTGCTTTTTGTAAAGGTAATGGGGCCCCATCATTGGCACCTGAGAGCCCAAGACTGCCACCTTTTCCCTGGACGCAAAGCTCGATGGTGCGTTCCACTTGCGGGTCCAGGAAAGTGCCGATTCTCAGACCAGAATTCCAAACCGCTGAAGATTCCTCCCTGGGAAAAGGTGCCAGGACAGAAAGCCATTGTGCCTTTTGTAGGGGTAATGGGGCACCATCATTGGCAGCTGAGAGCCCAAGGCTGCCTCGTTTTCCCTGGGCACAAAGCTCGACGGTGTGTACCTTGTGCGGGTTTAGGGCAGTGCCATTTTTGAACCCAGATTTCCAGATGGACGAAGATTCCTCCCTGGGAAAAGGTGCCAGGACAGAAAGCAAGTGTTATTTTTCTAGTGTTAACGGGGCCCCATCATTGGCACCTGAGAGCCCAAGGCTGCCACCTTTTCCCTGGGCGCAAAGCTAGATGGTGCCTGCCACGTGCAGGTCAGAGAAAGTGCTTAGTTCAGCCCAGGATTCCAGACGGATGACGACTCCTCCCAGGGAAAGGGCTCCCAGGACAGAAAGCGATTGTTCCATTTCTAGTGTTAATGGGGGCCCGTCATTGGCATCTGAGAGCCAGAGGTTGCCTCCTTTTCCCTGGGTGCAAAGCACGACAGTGCGTGCCACGTGCTGGTCCCAGAAAGGGCCATTTTACAGCCCAGAATTCCAGACCAATGAAGACTCCTCCCAGGGAAAAGGTGCCAGGACAGAAAGCCATTGTGTTTTTTGTAGAGGTAATGGGGCCCCATCATTGGCACCTGAGAGCCCAAGACTGCCACCTTTTCCCTGGACGCAAAGCTCGATGGTGCGTTCCACTTGCGGGTCCAGGAAAGTGCAGATTCTCAGACCAGAATTCCAAACCGATGAAGATTCCTCCCTGGGAAAAGGTGCCAGGACAGAAAGCCATTGTGCCTTTTGTAGGGGTAATGGGGCACCATCATTGGCAGCTGAGAGCCCAAGGCTGCCCCCTTTTCCCTGGGCGCAAAGCTCGACGGTGTGTACCTTGTGCGGGTTTGGCGCAGTGCCATTTTTGAACCCAGATTTCCAGACGGACGAAGATTCCTCCCTGGGAAAAGGTGCCAGGACAGAAAGCAAGTGTTATTTTTCTAGTGTTAACAGGGCCCCATCATTGGCACCTGAGAGCCCAAGGCTGCCACCTTTTGCCTGGGCGCAAATGTCGACGGCGCGTGCCACTTGCGGGTCCGGGGAAGTGCCATTTTTCAGCCCAGAATTCCAGACGGACGAAGACACCTCCCAGGGAAAGCGTGCCAGGTCAGAAATCGAATTGTCCTTTTCTAGGGTCAATGGTGCCCCATCATTGGCACCTCAGAGTTCAAGGCTGCCACCTTTTCCGTGGGCGCAAACATCAACGGCACATACCACTTTCTTGTCCGGGAAAGTGCCGTTTTTCAGCCCTCAATTCCAGACGGATGAAGACTCCTCACAGGGAAGAGGCTCCCAGGACAGAAAGCGATTGTTCCATTTCTAGGGTTAATCGGGCTCCATCATTGGCACCTGAGAGCCCAAGGTTGCCTCCTATACCCTGGGCGCAAAGCTCGACCATGCGTGCTACGTGAGGGTCCGGGAAATTGCCGTTTCTCATTCCAGAATTCCAGACCGATGAAGATTCCTCCCTGGGAAAAGGTGTCAGGACAGAAAGCAATTGTTCCTTTTCTAGAGTTGATGGGGCTCCATCATTGACACCTGAGAGCCCAAGGCTGCAACCTTTTCCCTGAGCGCAAAGCTCAAAGGTGCGTGCCACTTGCGGGTCCAGGAATGTGCTATTTCTCATCCCAGTATTCGAGGCCGATGAAGATTTCTCCCAGGGAAAAGGTGCCAGGACAGAAAGCAATTGTGCCTTTTCTCGGGTTAATGGGGCCCCAAAATGGACACCTGAGAGCCCAAGGCTGCCACCTTTTCCCTGGGCGCAAAGCTCGACGGAGCGTTCCACGTGCGGGTCCGGGAAAGTGCCATTTTTCAGCCCAGAATTCCAGACCTATGAAGATTCCTCAGAGGGAAAAGGTACCAGGAGACAAAGCCATTGTGTATTTTGTAATGCTAATTGGGCCCCATCATTGGCACCTGAGAGCCCAAGGCTGCCACCTTTTCCCTGGGTGCAAAGCTCAACGGTGCATACCCTGTGCGGGTTCGGGAAAGGGCCGTTTTTCAGCCCAGAATTCCAGACGGAAGTCGATTCCTCTCTGGGAAAGGTGTCAGGACAGAAAGCCATTGTGCCTTTTCTAGGGTTAATGGGGCCCCATCTTTGGCACCTGAGAGCCCAAGGCTGCCACCTTTTCCCTGGGCGCAAATGTCGACGGCGCGTGCCACTTGCAAGTCCGGGAATGTGCCGTTTCTCATCCCAGAATTCCAGGCCAGCGAAGATTTCTCCCTGGGAAAAGGTGCCAGCACAGAAAGTGATTGTGCCTTTTCTAGGGTTAATGGGGCCCCAAAATTGGCAGCTGAGAGCCCAGGGCTGCCACCTTTTCCCTGGGCGCAAAGCTCGAAGGTGCGTGCCACATGCGGGTAAGGGAAAGAGCCGTTTTCAGCCCAGAATTCCAGACCAATGAAGATTCCTCCCAGGGAAAAGGTGCCAGGACAGAAAGCCATTGTTCTTTTTCTAGGGGTAATGGGGCCCCATCATTGGCACCTGAGAGCCCAAGGCTGCCACCTTTACCCTGGGCACAAAGCTCGACAGTGCGTTCCACTTGCAGGTCGGGGGAAGTGCAGTTTTTCAGCCCAGAATTCCAGAGGAACGAAAATTCCTCCCAGGGAAAAGGTGCCAGGACAGAAAGCCATTGTTATTTATCTAGTGTTAACGGGGATCCATCATTGGCACCTGAGAGCCCAAGGCTGCCACCTTTTCCCTGGACGCAAAGCTCGATGGTGCGTTCCACTTGCGGGTCCAGGAAAGTGCCGATTCTCAGACCAGAATTCCAAACCGATGAAGATTCCTCCCTGGGAAAAGGTGCCAGGACAGAAAGCCATTGTGCCTTTTGTAGGGGTAATGGGGCACCATCATTGGCACCTGAGAGCCCAAGGCTGCCTCGTTTTCCCTGGACACAAAGCTCGACGGTGTGTACCTTGTGCGGGTTCAGGGCAGTGCCATTTTTGAACCCAGATTTCGAGATGGACGAAGATTCCTCCCTGGGAAAAGGTGCCAGGACAGAAAGCGATTGTTATTTTTCTAGTGTTAACGGGGCCCCATCGTTGGCACCTGAGAGCCCAAGGCTGCCACCTTTTGCCTGGGCGCAAAGCTAGATGGTGCCTGCCACGTGCAGGTCAGAGAAAGTGTTTTGTTCAGCCCAGGATTCCAGACGGATAACGACTCCTCCCAGGGAAAGGGCTCCCAGGACAGAAAGCGATTGTTCCATTTCTAGTGTTAATGGGGGCCCGTCATTGGCATCTGAGAGCCAGAGGTTGCCTCCTTTTCCCTGGGCGCAAAGCACGACAGTGCGTGCCACGTGCTGGTCCCAGAAAGGGCCATTTTACAGCCCAGAATTCCAGACCAATGAAGACTCCTCCCAGGGAAAAGGTGCCAGGACAGAAAGCCATTGTGTTTTTTGTAGAGGTAATGGGGCCCCATCACTGGCACCTGAGAGCCCAAGACTGCCACCTTTCCCTGGACGCAAAGCTCGATGGTGCGTTCCACTTGCGGGTCCAGGAAAGTGCCGATTCTCAGACCAGAATTCCAAACCGCTGAAGATTCCTCCCTGGGAAAAGGTGCCAGGACAGAAAGCCATTGTGCCTTTTGTAGGGGTAATGGGGCACCATCATTGGCAGCTGAGAGCCCAAGGCTGCCCCCTTTTCCCTGGGCGCAAAGCTCAACGGTGTGTACCTTGTGCGGGTTTGGGGCAGTGCCATTTTTGAACCCAGATTTCCAGACCGAAGAAGATTCCTCCCTGGGAAAAGGTGCCAGGACAGAAAGCAAGTGTTATTTTTCTAGTGTTAACGGGGCCCCATCATTGGCACCTGAGAGCCCAAGGCTGCCACCTTTTGCCTGGGCGCAAATGTCGACCACGCGTGCCACTTGCGGGTCCGGGGAAGTGCCATTTTTCAGCCCAGAATTCCAGACGGACGAAGACACCTCCCAGGGAAAAGGTGCCAGGTCAGAAATCGAATTGTCCTTTTCTAGGGTCAATGGTGCCCCATCATTGGCACCTCAGAGTTCAAGGCTGCCACCTTTTCCGTGGGCGCAAACATCAACGGCGCGTACCACTTTCTTGTCCGGGAAAGTGCCGTTTTTCAGCCCTGAATTCCAGACGGATGAAGACTCCTCACAGGGAAGAGGCTCCCAGGAAAGAAAGCGATTGTTCCATTTCTAGGGTTAATCGGGCTCCATCATTGGCACCTGAGAGCCCAAGGTTGCCTCCTATACCCTGGGCGCAAAGCTCGACCATGCGTGCTACGTGAGGGTCCGGGAAATTGCCTTTTCTCATTCCAGAATTCCAGACCGATGAAGATTCCTCCCTGGGAAAAGGTGTCAGGACAGAAAGCGATTGTTCCTTTTCTAGGGTTAAAGGGGCTCCATCATTGACACCTGAGAGCCCAAGGCTGCAACCTTTTCCCTGAGCGCAAAGCTCGACGGTGCGTGCCACTTGCGGGTCCAGGAATGTGCTGTTTCTCATCCCAGAATTCGAGGCCGATGAAGATTTCTCCCAGGGAAATGGGGCCAGGACAGAAAGCAATTGTGCCTTTTCTAGGGTTAATGGGGCCCCAAAATTGACACCTGAGAGCCCAAGGCTGCCCCCTTTTCCCTGGGCGCAAAGCTCGACGGAGCGTTCCACGTGCGGGTCCGGGAAAGTGCCATTTTTCAGCCGAGAATTCCAGACCTATGAAGATTCCTCAGAGGGAAAAGGTACCAGGAGACAAAGCCATTGTGTATTTTGTAATGCTAATTGGGCCCCATCATTGGCACCTGAGAGCCCAAGGCTGCCACCTTTTCCCTGGGTGCAAAGCTCAGCGGTGCATACCCTGTGCGGGTCCGGGAAAGGGCCGTTTTTCAGCCCAGAATTCCAGACGGAAGTCGATTCCTCTCTGGGAAAAGGTGTCAGGACAGAAAGCCATTGTGCCTTTTCTAGGGGTAATGGGGCCTCATCTTTGGCACCTGAGAGCCCAAGGCTGCCACCTTTTCCCTGGGCGCAAATGTCGACGGCGCGTGCCACTTGCAAGTCCGGGAATGTGCCGTTTCTCATCCCAGAATTCCAGGCCAGCGAATATTTCTCCCTGGGAAAAGGTGCCAGGACAGAAAGCGATTGTGCCTTTTCTAGGGTTAATGGGGCCCCAAAATTGGCAGCTGAGAGCCCAGGGCTGCCACCTTTTCCCTGGGCGCAAATCTCGACGGTGCGTGCCACATGGGGGTAAGGGAAAGAGCCGTTTTCAGCCCAGAATTCTAGACCAATGAAGATTCCTCCCAGGGAAAAGGTGCCAGGACAGAAAGCGATTGTTCTTTTTCTAGGGGTAATGGGGCCCCAACATTGGCACCTGAGAGCCCAAGGCTGCCACCTTTTGCCTGGGCACAAAGCTCGATGGTGCGTTCAACTTGCAGGTCGGGGGAAGTGCCGTTTTTCAGTCCAGAATTCCAGAGGGACGAAAATTCCTCCCAGGGAAAAGGTGCTAGGACAGAAAGCGATTGTTATTTATCTAGTGTTAACGGGGATCCATCATTGGCACCTGAGAGCCCAAGGCTGCCACCTTTACCCTGGGCGCAAAGCGAGATGGTGCCTGCCACGGGCAGGTCAGAGAAAGTGCTTTGTTCAGCCCAGGATTCCAGACGGATGACGACTCCTCCCAGGGAAAAGGCTCCCAGGACAGAAAGCCATTGTGCTTTTTGTAAAGGTAATGGGGCCCCATCATTGGCACCTGGGAGCCCAAGACTGCCACCTTTTCCCTGGATGCAAAGCTCGATGGTGCGTTCCACTTGCGGGTCCAGGAAAGTGCCGATTCTCAGACCAGAATTCCAAACCGATGAAGATTCCTCCCTGGGAAAAGGTGCCAGGACAGAAAGCAAGTGTTATTTTTCTAGTGTTAACGGGGCCCCATCGTTGGCACCTGAGAGCCCAAGGCTGCCACCTTTTGCCTGGGCGCAAAGCTAGGTGGTGCCTGCCACGTGCAGGTCAGAGAAAGTGCTTTGTTCAGCCCAGGATTCCAGACGGATGACGACTCCTCCCAGGGAAAGGGCTCCCAGGACAGAAAGGGATTGTTCCATTTCTAGTGTTAATGGGGGCCCGTCATTGGCATCTGAGAGCCAGAGGTTGCCTCCTTTTCCCTGGGCGCAAAGCACGACAGTGCGTGCCACGTGCTGGTCCCAGAAAGGGCCATTTTACAGCCCAGAATTCCAGACCAATGAAGACTCCTCCCAGGGAAAAGGTGCCAGGACAGAAAGCCATTGTGTTTTTTGTAGAGGTAATGGGGCCCCATCATTGGCACCTGAGAGCCCAAGACTGCCACCTTTTCCCTGGACGCAAAGCTCGATGGTGCGTTCCACTTGCGGGTCCAGGAAAGTGCCGATTCTCAGACCAGAATTCCAAACCGATGAAGATTCCTCCCTGGGAAAAGGTGCCAGGACAGAAAGCCATTCTGCCTTTTGTAGGGGTAATGGGGCACCATCATTGGCAGCTGAGAGCCCAAGGCTGCCCCCTTTTCCCTGGGCGCAAAGCTCGACGGTGTGTACCTTGTGCGGGTTTAGGGCAGCGCCATTTTTGAACCCAGAGTTCCAGACGGACGAAGATTCCTCCCTGGGAAAAGGTGCCAGGACAGAAAGCAAGTGTTATTTTTCTAGTCTTAACGGGGCCCCATCATTGGCACCTGAGAGCCCAAGGCTGCCACCTTTTGCCTGGGCGCAAATGTCGACGGCGCGGACCACTTTCTTGTCCGGGAAAGTGCCGTTTTTCAGCCCTGAATTCCGGACAGATGAAGACTCCTCACAGGGAAGAGGCTCCCAGGAAAGAAAGCGATTGTTCCATTTCTAGGGTTAATCGGGCTCCATCATTGGCACCTGAGAGCCCAAGGTTGCCTCCTATACCCTGGGCGCAAAGCTCGACCATGTGTGCTACGTGAGGGTCCGGGAAATTGCCGTTTCTCATTCCAGAATTCCAGACCGATGAAGATTCCTCCCTGGGAAAAGTTGTCAGGACAGAAAGCAATTGTTCCTTTTCTAGGGTTGATGGGGCTCCATCAGTGACACCTGAGAGCCCAAGGCTGCAACCTTTTCCCTGAGCGCAAAGCTCGACGGTGCGTGCCACTTGCGGGTCCAGGAATGTGCTATTTCTCATCCCAGAATTCGAGGCCGATGAAGATTTCTCCCAGGGAAAAGGTGCCAGGACAGAAAGCAATTGTGCCTTTTCTAGGGATAATGGGGCCCCAAAATTGACACCTGAGAGCCCAAGGCTGCCACCTTTTCCCTGGGCGCAAATCTGGACGGAGCGTTCCATGTGTGGGTCCAGGAAAGTGCCATTTTTCAGCCCAGAATTCCAGACCTATGAAGATTCCTCAGAGGGAAAAGGTACCAGGAGACAAAGCCATTGTGTATTTTGTAATGCTAATTGGGCCCCATCATTGGCACCTGAGAGCCCAGGGCTGCCACCTTTTCCCTGGGTGCAAAGCTCGACGGTGCATACCCTGTGCAGGTCCGGGAAAGGGCCGTTTTTCAGCCCAGAATTCCAGACGGATGAAGATTCCTCACTGGGAAAAGGTGTCAGGAGAGAAAGCCATTGTGCCTTTTCTAGGGGTAATGGGCCCCATCATTGGCACCTGAGAGCCCAGGGCTGCCACCTTTTCCCTGGGTGCAAAGCTCGACGTTGCATACCCTGTGCGGGTCCGGGAAAGGGCCGTTTTTCAGCCCAGAATTCCAGACGGAAGTCGGTTCCTCTCTGGGAAAAGGTGTCAGGACAGAAAGCCATTGTGCCTTTTCTAGGGGTAATGGGACCTCATCTTTGGCACCTGAGAGCCCAAGGCTGCCACCTTTTCCCTGGGCTCAAATGTCGACGGCACGTGCCACTTGCAAGTCCGGGAATGTGCCGTTTCTCATTCCAGAATTTCAGGCCAGCGAAGGTTTCTCCCTGGGAAAAGGTGCCAGGACAGAAAGCAATTGTGCCTTTTCTAGGGTTAATGGGGCCCCAAAATTGGCAGCTGAGAGCCCAGGGCTGCCACCTTTTCCCTGGGCGCAAAGCTCAACGGTGCGTGCCACATGCGGGTAACGGAAAGAGCCGTTTTCAGCCCAGAATTCCAGACCAATGAAGATTCCTCCCAGGGAAAAGGTGCCAGGACAGAAAGCGATTGTTCTTTTTCTAGGGGTAATGGGGCCCCATCATTGGCACCTGAGAGCCCAAGGCTGCCACCTTTTCCCTGGTACAAAGCTCAACGGTGCGTTCCACTTGCAGGTCCGGGGAAGTGCCGTTTTTCAGTCCAGAATTCCAGAGGGACGAAAATTCCTCCCAGGGAAAAGGTGCCAGGACAGAAAGCAAGTGTTATTTATCTAGTGTTAACGGGGACCCATCATTGGCACCTGAGAGCCCAAGGCTGCCACCTCTTCCCTGGGCGCAAAGCTAGATGGTGCCTGCCACGTGCAGGTCAGAGAAAGTGCTTTGTTCAGCCCAGGATTCCAGACGGATGACGACTCCTCCCAGGGAAAAGGCTCCCAGGACAGAAAGGGATTGTTCCATTTCTAGTGTTAATGGGGGCCCGTCATTGATATCTGAGAGCCAGAGGTTGCCTCCTTTTCCCTGGGCGCAAAGCACGACAGTGCGTGCCACGTGCTGGTCCCAGAAAGGGCCATTTTACAGCCCAGAATTCCAGACCAATGAAGACTCCTCCCAGGGAAAAGGTGCCAGGACAGAAAGCCATTGTGTTTTTTGTAGAGGTAATGGGGCCCCATCACTGGCACCTGAGAGCCCAAGACTGCCACCTTTCCCTGGACGCAAAGCTCGATGGTGCGTTCCACTTGCGGGTCCAGGAAAGTGCCGATTCTCAGACCAGAATTCCAAACCGCTGAAGATTCCTCCCTGGGAAAAGGTGCCAGGACAGAAAGCCATTCTGCCTTTTGTAGGGGTAATGGGGCACCATCATTGGCAGCTGAGAGCCCAAGGCTGCCCCCTTTTCCCTGGGCGCAAAGCTCAACGGTGTGTACCTTGTGCGGGTTTGGGGCAGTGCCATTTTTGAACCCAGATTTCCAGACCGAAGAAGATTCCTCCCTGGGAAAAGGTGCCAGGACAGAAAGCAAGTGTTATTTTTCTAGTGTTAACGGGGCCCCATCATTGGCACCTGAGAGCCCAAGGCTGCCACCTTTTGCCTGGGCGCAAATGTCGACGGCGCGTGCCACTTTCTTGTCCGGGGAAGTGCCATTTTTTAGCCCAGAATTCCAGACGGACGAAGACACCTCCCAGGGAAAAGGTGCCAGGTCAGATATCGAATTGTCCTTTCTAGGGTCAATGGTGCCCCATCATTGGCACCTCAGAGTTCAAGGCTGCCACCTTTTCCGTGGGCGCAAACATCAAAGGCGCGTACCACTTTCTTGTCTGGAAAAGTGCGGGTTTTCAGCCCTGAATTCCAGACGGATGAAGACTCCTCACAGGGAAGAGGCTCCCAGGACAGAAAGCGATTGTTCCATTTCTAGGGTTAATCGGGCCCCATCATTGGCACCTGAGAGCCCAAGGTTGCCTCCTATACCCTGGGCGCAAAGCTCGACCATGCGTGCTACGTGAGGGTCCGGGAAATTGCCGTTTCTCATTCCAGAATTCCAGACCGATGAAGATTCCTCCCTGGGAAAAGGTGTCAGGACAGAAAGCAATTGTGCCTTTTCTAGGGTTAATGGGGGCCCAAAATTGACACCTGAGAGCCCAAGGCTGCCACCTTTTCCCTGGGCGCAAAGCTGGACGTAGCGTTCCACGTGCGGGTCCAGGAAAGTGCCATTTTTCAGCCCAGAATTCCAGACCTATGAAGATTCCTCAGAGGGAAAAGGTACCAGGAGACAAAGCCATTGTGTATTTTGTAATGCTAATTGGGCCCCATCATTGGCACCTGAGAGCCCAAGGCTGCCACCTTTTCCCTGGGTGCAAAGCTCGACGGTGCACACCGTGTGCCGGTTCGGGAAAGGGCCGTTTTTCAGCCCAGAATTCCAGACGGATGAAGATTCCTCCCAGGGAAAAGGTGCTAGGAGAGAAAGCTTTTGTGCGTTTTCTAATAATAATGGGGCCCCATCATTGGCACCTGAGAGCCCAAGGCTGCCACCTTTTCCCTGGGCACAAAGCTCGATGGTGCGTACCACTTGCAAGTCCGGGAATGTGCCGTTTCTCATCCCAGAATTCCAGGCCAGCGAAGATTTCTCCCTGGGAAAAGGTGCCAGGACAGAAAGCAATTGTGCCTTTTCTAGGGTTAATGGGGCCCCAAAATTGGCAGCTGAGAGCCCAGGGCTGCCACCTTTTCCCTGGGTGCAAAGCTCAACGGTGCGTGCCACATGGGGGTAAGGGAAAGAGCTGTTTTCAGCCCAGAATTCCAGACCAATGAAGATTCCTCCCAGGGAAAAGGTGCCAGGTCAGAAAGCCATTGTTCTTTTTCTAGGGGTAATGGGGCCCCATCATTGGCACCTGAGAGACCAAGGCTGCCACCTTTTGCCTGGGCACAAAGCTCGATGGTGCGTTCCACTTGCAGGTCCGGGGAAGTGCCGTTTTTCAGTCCAGAATTCCAGACGGACGAAAATTCCTCCCTGGGAAAAGGTGCCAGGACAGAAAGCAAGTGTTATTTATCTCGTGTTAACGGGGACCCATCATTGGCACCTGAGAGCCCAAGGCTGCCACCTTTTCCCTGGGCGCAAAGCTAGATGGTGCCTGCCACGTGCAGGTCAGAGAAAGTGCTTTGTTCAGCCCAGGATTCCAGACGGATGATGACTCCTCCCAGGGAAAAGGCTCCCAGGACAGAAAGCGATTGTTCCATTTCTAGTGTTAATGGGGGCCCGTCATTGGCATCTGAGAGCCAGAGGTTGCCTCCTTTTCCTAGGGTGCAAAGCACGACAGTGCGTGCCACGTGCTGGTCCCAGAAAGTGCCATTTTACAGCCCAGAATTCCAGACCAATGAAGACTCCTCCCAGGGAAAAGGTGCCAGGACAGAAAGCCATTGTGCTTTTTGTAAAGGTAATGGGGCCCCATCATTGGTACCTGAGAGCCCAAGACTGCCACCTTTTCCCTGGACGCAAAGCTCGATGGTGCGTTCCACTTGCGGGTCCAGGAAAGTGCCGATTCTCAGACCAGAATTCCAAACCGATGAAGATTCCTCCCTGGGAAAAGGTGCCAGGACAGAAAGCCATTGTGCCTTTTGTAGGGGTAATGGGGCACCATCATTGGCACGTGAGAGCCCAAGGCTGCCCTCTTTTCCCTGGGCGCAAAGCTCGACGGTATGTACCTTGTGCGGGTTTGGGGCAGTGCCATTTCTGAACCCAGATTTCCAGACGAACGAAGATTCCTCCCTGGGAAAAGGTGCCAGGACAGAAAGCAAGTGTTATTTTTCTAGTGTTAACGGGGCCCCATCATTGGCACCTGAGAGCCCAAGGCTGCCCCCTTTTCCCTGGGCGCAAATGTCGACGGCGCGTGCCACTTGCGGGTCCAGGGAAGTGCCATTTTTCAGCCCAGAATTCCAGACGGACGAAGACACCTCCCAGGGAAAAGGTGCCAGGTCAGAAATCGAATTGTCCTTTTCTAGGGTCAATGGTGCCCCATCATTGGCACCTCCGAGTTCAAGGCTGCCACCTTTTCCGTGGGCGCAAACATCAACGGCGCGTACCACTTTCTTGTCCGGGAAAGTGCCGTTTTTCAGCCCTGAATTCCAGACAGATGAAGACTCCTCACAGGGAAGAGGCTCCCAGGAAAGAAAGCGATTGTTCCATTTCTAGGGTTAATCGGGCTCCATCATTGGCACCTGAGAGCCCAAGGTTGCCTCCTATACCCTGGGCGCAAAGCTCGACCATGCGTGCTACGTGAGGGTCCGGGAAATTGCCGTTTCTCATTCCAGAATTCCAGACCGATGAAGATTCCTCCCTGGGAAAAGGTGTCAGGACAGAAAGCGATTGTTCCTTTTCTAGGGTTAATGGGGCTCCATCATTGACACCTGAGAGCCCAAGGCTGCAACCTTTTCCCTGAGCGCAAAGCTCGACGGTGCGTGCCACTTGCGGGTCCAGGAATGTGCTGTTTCTCATCCCAGAATTCGAGACCTATGAAGATTTCTCCCAGGGAAAAGGTGCCAGGACAGAAAGCAATTGTGCCTTTTCTAGGGTTAATGGGGCCCCAAAATTGACACCTGAGAGCCCAAGGCTGCCACCTTTTCCCTGGGCGCAAAGCTGGACGTAGCGTTCCACGTGCGGGTCCAGGAAAGTGCCATTTTTCAGCCCACAATTCCATACCTATGAAGATTCCTCAGAGGGAAAAGGTACCAGGAGACAAAGCCATTGTGTATTTTGTAATGCTAATTGGGCCCCATCATTGGCACCTGAGAGCCCAAGGCTGCCACCTTTTCCCTGGGTGCAAAGCTCGACGGTGCATACCCTGTGCGGGTTCGGGAAAGGGCCGTTTTTCAGCCCAGAATTCCAGACGAATGAAGATTCCTCCCAGGGAAAAGGTGCTAGGAGAGAAAGCTTTTGTGCGTTTTCTAATAATAATGGGGCCCCATCATTGGCACCTGAGAGCCCAAGGCTGCCACTTTTTCCCTGGGCCAAATGTCGACGGCGCGTGCCACTTGCAAGTCCGGGAATGTGCCGTTTCTCATCCCAGAATTCCAGGCCAGCGAAGATTTCTCCCTGGGAAAAGGTGCCAGGACAGAAAGCAATTGTGCCTTTTCTAGGGTTAATGGGGCCCCAAAATTGGCAGCTGAGAGCCCAGGGCTGCCACCTTTTCCCTGGGTGCAAAGCTCAACGGTGCGTGCCACATGCGGGTAAGGGAAAGAGCCGTTTTCAGCCCAGAATTCCAGACCAATGAAGATTCCTCCCAGGGAAAAGGTGCCAGGACAGAAAGCGATTGTTCTTTTTCTAGGGGTAATGGGGCCCCATCATTGGCACCTGAGAGCCCAAGGCTGCCACCTTTTCCCTGGGTACAAAGCTCAACGGTGCGTTCCACTTGCAGGTTCGGGGAAGTGCCGTTTTTCAGTCCAGAATTCCAGACGGACGAAAATTCCTCCCAGGGAAAAGGTGCCAGGACAGAAAGCAAGTGTTATTTATCTCGTGTTAACGGGGACCCATCATTGGCACCTGAGAGCCCAAGGCTGCCACCTCTTCCCTGGGCGCAAAGCTAGATGGTGCCTGCCACGTGCAGGTCAGAGAAAGTGCTTTGTTCAGCCCAGGATTCCAGACGGATGACGACTCCTCCCAGGACAGAAAAGGCTCCCAGGACAGAAAGCGATTGTTCCATTTCTAGTGTTAATGGGGGCCCGTCATTGGCATCTGAGAGCCAGAGGTTGCCTCCTTTTCCTAGGGGGCAAAGCACGACAGTGCGTGCCACGTGCTGGTCCCAGAAAGTGCCATTTTACAGCCCAGAATTCCAGACCAATGAAGACTCCTCCCAGGGAAAAGGTGCCAGGACAGAAAGCCATTGTGCTTTTTGTAAAGGTAATGGGGCCCCATCATTGGTACCTGAGAGCCCAAGACTGCCACCTTTTCCCTGGACGCAAAGCTCGATGGTGCGTTCCACTTGCGGGTCCAGGAAAGTGCCGATTCTCAGACCAGAATTCCAAACCGATGAAGATTCCTCCCAGGGAAAAGGTGCCAGGACAGAAAGCCATTGTGCCTTTTGTAGGGGTAATGGGGCACCATCATTGGCAGCTGAGAGCCCAAGGCTGCCCCCTTTTCCCTGGGCGCAAAGCTCGACGGTATGTACCTTGTGCGGGTTTGGGGCAGTGCCATTTCTGAACCCAGATTTCCAGACGAACGAAGATTCCTCCCTGGGAAAAGGTGTCAGGAGAGAAAGCAAGTGTTATTTTTCTAGTGTTAACGGGGCCCCATCATTGGCACCTGAGAGCCCAAGGCTGCCCCCTTTTGCCTGGGCGCAAATGTCGACGGCGCGTGCCACTTGCGGGTCGGGGAAGTGCCATTTTTCAGCCCAGAATTCCAGACGGACGAAGACACCTCCCAGGGAAAAGGTGCCAGGTCAGAAATCGAATTGTCCTTTTCTAGGGTCAATGGGGCCCCATCATTGGCACCTCAGAGTTCAAGGCTGCCACCTTTTCCGTGGGCGCAAACATCAACGGCGCGTGCCACTTTCTTGTCCGGGAAAGTGCCGTTTTTCAGCCCTGAATTCCAGACGGATGAAGACTCCTCACAGGGAAGAGGCTCCCAGGAAAGAAAGCGATTGTTCCATTTCTAGGGTTAATCGGGCTCCATCATTGGCACCTGAGAGCCCAAGGTTGCCTCCTATACCCTGGGTGCAAAGCTCGACCATGCGTGCTACGTGAGGGTCCAGGAAATTGCCGTTTCTCATTCCAGAATTCCAGACCGATGAAGATTCCTCCCTGGGAAAAGGTGTCAGGGCAGAAAGCGATTGTTCTTTTTCTAGGGTTAATGGGGCTCCATCATTGACACCTGAGAGCTGAAGGCTGCAACCTTTTCCCTGAGCGCAAAGCTCAACGGTGCGTGCAACTTGCGGGTCCAGGAATGTGCTGTTTCTCATCCCAGAATTCAAGACCTATGAAGATTTCTCCCAGGGAAAAGGTGCCAGGACAGAAAGCAATTGTGCCTTTTCTAGGGTTAATGGGGCCCCAAAATTGACACCTGAGAGCCCAAGGCTGCCACCTTTTCCCTGGGCGCAAAGCTGGACGGAGCGTTCCATGTGCGGGTCCAGGAAAGTGCCATTTTTCAGCCCAGAATTCCAGACCTATGAAGATTCCTCAGAGGGAAAAGGTACCAGGAGACAAAGCCATTGTGTATTTTGTAATGCTAATTGGGCCCCATCATTGGCACCTGAGAGCCCAGTGCTGCCACCTTTCCCTGGGTGCAAAGCTCGACGGTGCATACCCTGTGCGGGTCCGGGAAAGGGCCGTTTTTCAGCCCAGAATTCCAGACGGAAGTCGATTCCTCTCTGGGAAAAGGTGTCAGGACAGAAAGCCATTGTGCCTTTTCTAGGGGTAATGGGACCTCATCTTTGGCACCTCAGAGCCCAAGGCTGCCACCTTTTCCCTGGGCTCAAATGTCGACGGCACGGGCCACTTGCAAGTCCGGGAATGTGCCGTTTCTCATCCCAGAATTCCAGGCCAGCGAAGATTTCTCCCTGGGAAAAGGTGCCAGGACAGAAAGCGATTGTGCCTTTTCTAGGGTTAATGGGGCCCCAAAATTGGCAGCTGAGAGCCCAGGGCTGCCACCTTTTCCCTGGGCGCAAAGCTCGACGGTGCGTGCCACATGCGGGTAAGGGAAAGAGCCGTTTTCAGCCCAGAATTCCAGACCAATGAAGATTCCTCCCAGGGAAAAGGTGCCAGGACAGAAAGCCATTGTTCTTTTTCTAGGGGTAATGGGGCCCCATCATTGGCACCTGAGAGACCAAGGCTGCCACCTTTTCCCTGGGTACAAAGCTCGATGGTGCGTTCCACTTGCAGGTCCGGGGAAGTGCCGTTTTTCAGTCCAGAATTCCAGACGGACGAAAATTCCTCCCAGGGAAAAGGTGCCAGGACAGGAAGCAAGTGTTATTTATCTCGTGTTAACGGGGACCCATCATTGGCACCTGAAAGCCCAAGGCTGCCACCTTTTCCCTGGGCGCAAAGCTAGATGGTGCCTGCCACGTGCAGGTCAGAGAAAGTGCTTTGTTCAGCCCAGGATTCCAGACGGATGACGACTCCTCCCAGGGAAAAGGCTCCCAGGACAGAAAGCGATTGTTCCATTTCTAGTGTTAATGGGGGCCCGTCATTGGCATCTGAGAGCCAGAGGTTGCCTCCTTTTCCTAGGGTGCAAAGCACGACAGTGCGTGCCACGTGCTGGTCCCAGAAAGTGCCATTTTACAGCCCAGAATTCCAGACCAATGAAGACTCCCCCCAGGGAAAAGGTGCCAGGACAGAAAGCCATTGTGCTTTTTGTAAAGGTAATGGGGCCCCATCATTGGCACCTGAGAGCCCAAGACTGCCACCTTTTCCCTGGACGCAAAGCTCGACGGTGCGTTCCACTTGCGGGTCCAGGAAAGTGCCGATTCTCAGACCAGAATTCCAAACCGATGAAGATTCCTCCCTGGGAAAAGGTGCCAGGACAGAAAGCCATTGTGCCTTTTGTAGGGGTAATGGGGCACCATCATTGGCACGTGAGAGCCCAAGGCTGCCCTCTTTTCCCTGGGCGCAAAGCTCGTCGGTATGTACCTTGTGCGGGTTTGGGGCAGTGCCATTTCTGAACCCAGATTTCCAGACGGACGAAGATTCCTCCCTGGGAAAAGGTGCCAGGACAGAAAGCAAGTGTTATTTTTCTAGTGTTAACGGGGCCCCATCATTGGCACCTGAGAGCCCAAGGCTGCCCCCTTTTCCCTGGGCGCAAATGTCGACGGCGCGTGCCACTTGCGGGTCCGGGGAAGTGCCATTTTTCAGCCCAGAATTCCAGACGGACGAAGACACCTCCCAGGGAAAAGGTGCCAGGTCAGAAATCGAATTGTCCTTTTCTAGGGTCAATGATGCCCCATCATTGGCACCTCAGAGTTCAAGGCTGCCACCTTTTCCGTGGGCGCAAACATCAACGGCGCGTACCACTTTCTTGTCCGGGAAAGTGCCGTTTTTCAGCCCTCAATTCCAGACGGATGAAGACTCCTCACAGGGAAGAGGCTCCCAGGACAGAAAGCGATTGTTCCATTTCTAGGGTTAATCGGGCCCCATCATTGGCACCTCAGAGCCCAAGGCTGCCACCTTTTCCCTGGACGCAAATGTCGACGGCGCGTGCCACTTGCAAGTCCGGGAATGTGCCGTTTCTTATCCCAGAATTCCAGGCCAGCGAAGATTTCTCCCTGGGAAAAGGTGCCAGGACAGAAAGCGATTGTGCCTTTTCTAGGGTTAATGGGGCCCCAAAATTGGCAGCTGAGAGCCCAGGGCTGCCACCTTTTGCCTGGGTGCAAAGCTCAACGGTGCGTGCCACATGCGGGTAAGGGAAAGAGCCGTTTTCAGCCCAGAATTCCAGACCAATGAAGATTCCTCCCAGGGAAAAGGTGCCAGGACAGAAAGCCATTGTTCTTTTTCTAGGGGTAATGGGGCCCGTCATTGGCACCTGAGAGACCAAGGCTGCCACCTTTTACCTGGGCAAAAAGCTCAACGGTGCGTTCCACTTGCAGGTCCGGGGAAGTGCCGTTTTTCAGCCCAGAATTCCAGACGGACGAAAATTCCTCCCTGGGAAAAGGTGCCAGGACAGAAAGCAAGTGGTATTTCTCTAGTGTTAACGGGGACCCATCGTTGGCACCTGAGAGCCCAAGGCTGCCACCTTTTCCCTGGGGACAAAGCTAGATGGTGCCTGCCACGTGCAGGTCAGAGAAAGTGCTTTGTTCAGCCCAGGATTCCAGACGGATGACGACTCCTCCCAGGACAGAAAAGGCTCCCAGGACAGAAAGCGATTGTTCCATTTCTAGTGTTAATAGGGGCCCGTCATTGGCATCTGAGAGCCGGAGGTTGCCTCCTTTTCCTAGGGTGCAAAGCACGACAGTGCGTGCCACGTGCTGGTCCCAGAAAGTGCCATTTTACAGCCCAGAATTCCAGACCAATGAAGACTCCTCCCAGGGAAAAGGTGCCAGGACAGAAAGCCATTGTACTTTTTGTAAAGGTAATGGGGCCCCATCATTGGTACCTGAGAGCCCAAGGCTGCCTCGTTTTCTCTGGGCGCAAAGCTCGACGGTATGTACCTTGTGCGGGTTTGGGGCAGTGCCATTTCTGAACCCAGATTTCCAGACGAACGAAGATTCCTCCCAGGGAAAAGGTGCCAGGACAGAAAGCAAGTGTTACTTTTCTAGTGTTAACGGGGCCCCATCATTGGCACCTGAGAGCCCAAGGCTGCCCCCTTTTCCCTGGGCGCAAATGTCGACGGCGCGTGCCACTTGCGGGTCCGGGGAAGTGCCATTTTTCAGCCCAGAATTCCAGACGAACGAAGACACCTCCCAGGGAAAAGGTGCCAGGTCAGAAATCGAATTGTCCTTTTCTAGGGTCAATGATGCCCCATCATTGGCACCTCAGAGTTCAAGGCTGCCACCTTTTCCGTGGGCGCAAACATCAACGGCGCGTACCACTTTCTTGTCCGGGAAAGTGCCGTTTTTCAGCCCTGAATTCCAGACGGATGAAGACTCCTCACAGGGAAGAGGCTCCCAGGACAGAAAGCGATTGTTCCATTTCTAGGGTTAATCGGACTCCATCATTGGCACCTGAGAGCCCAAGGTTGCCTCCTATACCGTGGGCGCAAAGCTCGACCATGTGTGCTACGTGAGGGTCTGGGAAATTGCCGTTTCTCATTCCAAAATTCCAGACTGATGAAGATTCCTCCCTGGGAAAAGGTGTCAGGACAGAAAGTGATTGTTCCTTTTCTAGGGTTAATGGGGCTCCATCATTGACACCTGAGAGCCGAAGGCTGCAACCTTTTCCCTGAGCGCAAAGCTCAACGGTGCGTGCCACTTGCGGGTCCAGGAATGTGCTGTTTCTCATCCCAGAATTCGAGACCTATGAAGATTTCTCCCAGGGAAAAGGTGCCAGGACAGAAAGCAATTGTGCCTTTTCTAGGGTTAATGGGACCCCAAAATTGACACCTGAGAGCCCAAGGCTGCCACCTTTTCCCTAGTCGCAAAGCTGGACGGAGCGTTCCATGTGCGGGTCCAGGAAAGTGCCATTTTTCAGCCCAGAATTCCAGACCTATGAAGATTCCTCAGAGGGAAAAGGTACCAAGAGACAAAGCCATTGTGTATTTTGTAATGCTAATTGGGCCCCATCATTGGCACCTGGGAGCCCAGGGCTGCCACCTTTTCCCTGGGTGCAAAGCTCGACGGTGCAAACCCTGTGCGGGTCCGGGAAAGGGCCGTTTTTCAGCCCAGAATTCCAGACGGAAGTCGATTCCTCTCTGGGAAAAGGTGTCAGGACAGAAAGCCATTGTGCCTTTTCTAGGGGTAATGGGACCTCATCTTTGGCACCTGAGAGCCCAAGGCTGCCACCTTTTCCCTGGGCTCAAATGTCGACGGCACGTGCCACTTGCAAGTCCGGGAATGTGCCGTTTCTCATCCCAGAATTCCAGGCCAGTGAAGATTTCTCCCTGGGAAAAGGTGCCAGGACAGAAAGCGATTGTGCCTTTTCTAGGGTTAATGGGGCCCCAAAATTGGCAGCTGAGAGCCCAGGGCTGCCACCTTTTGCCTGGGCGCAAAGCTCAACGGTGCGTGCCACATGCGGGTAAGGGAAAGAGCCGTTTTCAGCCCAGAATTCCAGACCAATGAAGATTCCTCCCAGGGAAAAGGTGCCAGGACAGAAAGCCATTGTTCTTTTTCTAGGGGTAATGGGGCCCCATCATTGGCACCTGAGAGCCCAAGGCTGCCACCTTTTCCCTGGGCGCAAAGCTAGATGGTGCCTGCCACGTGCAGGTCAGAGAAAGTGCTTTGTTCAGCCCAGGATTCCAGACGGATGACGACTCCTCCCAGGGAAAAGGCTCCCAGGACAGAAAGCGATTGTTCCATTTCTAGTGTTAATGGGGGCCCGTCATTGGCATCTGAGAGCCAGAGGTTGCCTCCTTTTCCCTGGGCGCAAAGCACGACAGTGTGTGCCACGTGCTGGTCCCAGAAAGTGCCATTTTACAGCCCAGAATTCCAGACCAATGAAGACTCCTCCCAGGGAAAAGGTGCCAGGACAGAAAGCCATTGTGCTTTTTGTAAAGGTAATGGGGCCCCATCATTGGCACCTGAGAGCCCAAGACTGCCACCTTTTCCCTGGACGCAAAGCTCGATGGTGCGTTCCACTTGCGGGTCCAGGAAAGTGCCGATTCTCAGACCAGAATTCCAAACCGATGAAGATTCCTCCCAGGGAAAAGGTGCCAGGACAGAAAGCCATTGTGCCTTTTGTAGGGGTAATGGGGCACCATCATTGGCAGCTGAGAGCCCAAGGCTGCCCCCTTTTCCCTGGGCGCAAAGCTCAACGGTGTGTACCTTGTGCGGGTTTGGGGCAGTGCCATTTCTGAACCCAGATTTCCAGACGGACGAAGATTCCTCCCTGGGAGAAGGTGCCAGCACAGAAAGCAAGTGTTATTTTTCTAGTGTTAACGGGGCCCCATCATTGGCAGCTGAGAGCCCAAGGCTGCCACCTTTTGCCTGGGCGCAAATGTCGACGGCGCGTGCCACTTGCGGGTCCGGGGAAGTGCCATTTTTCAGCCCAGAATTCCAGACGGACGAAGACACCTCCCAGGGAAAAGGTGCCAGGTCAGAAATCGAATTGTCCTTTTCTAGGGTCAATGGTGCCCCATCATTGGCACCTCCGAGTTCAAGGCTGCCACCTTTTCCGTGGGCGCAAACATCAACGGCGCGTACCACTTTCTTGTCCGGGAAAGTGCCGTTTTTCAGCCCTCAATTCCAGACGGATGAAGACTCCTCACAGGGAAGAGGCTCCCAGGACAGAAAGCGATTGTTCCATTTCTAGGGTTAATCGGGCCCCATCATTGGCACCTGAGAGCCCAAGGTTGCCTCCTATACCCTGGGCGCAAAGCTCGACCATGCGTGCTACGTGAGGGTCCGGGAAATTGCCGTTTCTCATTCCAGAATTCCAGACCGATGAAGATTCCTCCCTGGGAAAAGGTGTCAGGACAGAAAGCGATTGTTCCTTTTCTAGGGTTAATGGGGCTCTATCATTGACACCTGAGAGCTGAAGGCTGCCACATTTTCCCTGAGCGCAAAGCTCAACGGTGCGTGCCACTTGCGGGTCCAGGAATGTGCTGTTTCTCATCCCAGAATTCAAGACCTATGAAGATTTCTCCCAGGGAAAAGGTGCCAGGACAGAAAGCAATTGTGCCTTTTCTAAGGTTAATGGGGCCCCAAAATTGACACCTGAGAGCCCAAGGCTGCCACCTTTTCCCTGGGCGCAAAGCTCGACGGAGCGTTCCACGTGCGGGTCCAGGAAAGTGCCATTTTTCAGCTCAGAATTCCAGACCTATGAAGATTCCTCAGAGGGAAAAGGTACCAGGAGACAAAGCCATTGTGTATTTTGTAATGCTAATTGGGCCCCATCATTGGCACCTGAGAGCCCAAGGCTGCCACCTTTTCCCTGGACGCAAATGTCGACGGCGCGTGCCACTTGCAAGTCCGGGAATGTGCCGTTTCTTATCCCAGAATTCCAGGCCAGCGAAGATTTCTCCCTGGGAAAAGGTGCCAGGACAGAAAGCGATTGTGCCTTTTCTAGGGTTAATGGGGCCCCAAAATTGGCAGCTGAGAGCCCAGGGCTGCCACCTTTTGCCTGGGCGCAAAGCTCGACGGTGCGTGCCACATGCGGGTAAGGGAAAGAGCCGTTTTCAGCCCAGAATTCCAGACCAATGAAGATTCCTCCCAGGGAAAAGGTGCCAGGACAGAAAGCCATTGTTCTTTTTCTAGGGGTAATGGGGCCCGTCATTGGCACCTGAGAGACCAAGGCTGCCCCCTTTTCCCTGGGCGCAAAGCTCAACGGTGTGTACCTTGTGCGGGTTTGGGGCAGTGCCATTTCTGAACCCAGAATTCCAGACCGATGAAGATTCCTCCCTGGGAAAAGGTGTCAGGACAGAAAGCGATTGTTCCTTTTCTAGGGTTAATGGGGCTCCATCATTGACACCTGAGAGCTGAAGGCTGCAACCTTTTCCCTGAGCGCAAAGCTCAATGGTGCGTGCCTCTTGCGGGTCCAGGAATGTGCTGTTTCTCATCCCAGAATTCGAGACCTATGAAGATTTCTCCCAGGGGAAAGGTGCCAGGACAGAAAGCAATTGTGCCTTTTCTAGGGTTAATGGGACCCCAAAATTGACACCTGAGAGCCCAAGGCTGCCACCTTTTCCCTAGGTGCAAAGCTGGACGTAGCGTTCCACGTGCGGGTCCAGGAAAGTGCCATTTTTCAGCCCACAATTCCAGACCTATGAAGATTCCTCAGAGGGAAAAGGCACCAGGAGACAAAGCCATTGTGTATTTTGTAATGGTAATTGGGCCCCATCATTGGCACCTGAGAGCCCAAGGCTGCCACCTTTTCCCTGGGTGCAAAGCTCGACGGTGCATACCCTGTGTGGGTCTGAGAAAGGGCCGTTTTTCAGCCCAGAATTCAAGACGGAAGTCGATTCCTCTCTGGGAAAAGGTGTCAGGACAGAAAGCCATTGTGCTTTTTCTAGGGGTAATGGGACCTCATCTTTGGCACCTGAGAGCCCAAGGCTGCCACCTTTTCCCTGGGCTCAAATGTCGACAACGCGTGCCACTTGCAAGTCCGGGAATGTGCCGTTTCTCATCCCAGAATTCCAGGCCAGCGAAGATTTCTCCCTGGGAAAAGGTGCCAGGACCGAAAGCGATTGTGCCTTTTCTAGGGTTAATGGGGCCCCAAAATTGGCAGCTGAGAGCCCAGGGCTGCCACCTATTGCCTGGGCGCAAAGCTCAACGGTACGTGCCACATGCGGGTAAGGGAAAGAGCCGTTTTCAGCCCAGAATTCCAGACCAATGAAGATTCCTCCCAGGGAAAAGGTGCCAGGACAGAAAGCCATTGTTCTTTTTCTAGGGGTAATGGGGCCCCATCATTGGCACCTGAGAGCCCAAGGCTGCCACCTTTTGCCTGGGCACAAAGCTCGACGGTGCGTTCCACTTGCAGGTCCGGGGAAGTGCCGTTTTTCAGTCCAGAATTCCAGACGGACGAAAATTCCTCCCAGGGAAAAGGTGCCAGGACAGAAAGCGAGTGTTATTTATCTCGTGTTAACGGGGACCCATCATTGGCACCTGAGAGCCCAAGGCTGCCACCTTTTCCCTGGGCGCAAAGCTAGATGGTGCCTGCCACGTGCAGGTCAGAGAAAGTGCTTTGTTCAGCCCAGGATTCCAGACGGATGACGACTCCTCCCAGGACAGAAAAGGCTCCCAGGACAGAAAGCGATTGTTCCATTTCTAGTGTTAATGGGGCCCGTCATTGGCATCTGAGAGCCAGAGGTTGCCTCCTTTTCCCTGGGCGCAAAGCACGACAGTGCGTGCCACGTGCTGGTCCCAGAAAGTGCCGATTCTCAGACCAGAATTCCAGACCAATGAAGACTCCTCCCAGGGAAAAGGTGCCAGGACAGAAAGCCATTGTGCCTTTTGTAGGGGTAATGGGGCACCATCATTGGCAGCTGAGAGCCCAAGGCTGCCCCCTTTTCCCTGGGCGCAAAGCTTAACGGTGTGTACCTTGTGCGGGTTTGGGGCAGTGCCATTTTTGAACCCAGATTTCCAGACGGACAAAAATTCCTCCCTGGGAGAAGGTGCCAGGACAGAAAGCAAGTGTTATTTTTCTAGTGTTAACGGGGCCCCATCATTGGCACCTGAGGGCCCAAGGCTGCCACCTTTTGCCTGGGCGCAAATGTCGAGGGCGCGTGCCACTTGCGGGTCCGGGGAAGTGCCATTTTTCAGCCCAGAATTCCAGACGGACGAAGACACCTCCCAGGGAAAAGGTGCCAGGTCAGAAATCGAATTTTCCTATTCTAGGGTCAATGGTGCCCCATCATTGGCACCTCAGAGTTCAAGGCTGCCACCTTTTCCGTGGGCGCAAACATCAACGGCGCGTACCACTTTCTTGTCCGGGAAAGTGCCGTTTTTCAGTCCTCAATTCCAGACGGATGAAGACTCCTCACAGGGAAGAGGCTCCCAGGACAGAAAGTGATTGTTCCATTTCTAGGGTTAATCGGGCCCCATCATTGGCACCTGAGAGCCCAAGGTTGCCTCCTATACCGTGGGCGCAAAGTTCGACCATGCGTGCTACGTGAGGGTCCGGGAAATTGCCGTTTCTCATTCCAGAATTCCAGACCGATGAAGATTCCTCCCTGGGAAAAGGTGTCAGGACAGAAAGCGATTGTTCTTTTTCTAGGGTTAATGGGGCTCCATCCTTGACACCTGAGAGCGGAAGGCTGCAACCTTTTCCCTGAGCGCAAAGCTCGACGGTGCGTGCCACTTGCGGGTCCAGGAATGTGCTGTTTCTCATCCCAGAATTCGAGACCTATGAAGATTTCTCCCAGGGAAAAGGTGCCAGGACAGAAAGCAATTGTGCCTTTTCTAGGGTTAATGGGACCCCAAAATTGACACCTGAGAGCCCAAGTCTTCCACCTTTTCCCTGGGCGCAAAGCTGGACGTAGCGTTCCACGTGCGGGTCCAGGAAAGTGCCATTTTTCAGCCCACAATTCCATACCTATGAAGATTCCTCAGAGGGAAAAGGTACCAGGAGACAAAGCCAATGTGTATTTTGTAATGCTAATTGGGCCCCATCATTGGCACCTGAGAGCCCAAGGCTGCCACCTTTTCCCTGGGTGCAAAGCTCGACGGTGCATACCCTGTGCGGGTCCGGGAAAGGGCCGTTTTCCAGCCCAGAATTCCAGACGGATGAAGATTCCTCCCAGGGAAAAGGTGCTAGGAGAGAAAGCTTTTGTGCGTTTTCTAATAATAATGGGGCCCCATCATTGGCACCTGAGAGCCCAAGGCTGCCACCTTTTCCCTGGGCGCAAATGTCGACGGCACGTGCCACTTGCAAGTCCGGGAATGTGCCGTTTCTTATCCCAGAATTCCAGGCCAGCGAAGATTTCTCCCTGGGAAAAGGTGCCAGGACAGAAAGCGATTGTGCCTTTTCTAGGGTTAATGGGGCCCCAAAATTGGCAGCTGAGAGCCCAGGGCTGCCACCTTTTCCCTGGGCGCAAAGCTCAACGGTGCATGCCACATGCGGGTAAGGGAAAGAGCTGTTTTCAGCCCAGAATTCGAGACCAATGAAGATTCCTCCCAGGGCAAAGGTGCCAGGACAGAAAGCCATTGTTCTTTTTCTAGGGGTAATGGGGCCCCATCATTGGCACCTGAGAGCCCAAGGCTGCCACCTTTTGCCTGGGCACAAAGCTCGACTGTGCGTTCCACTTGCAGGTCCGGGGAAGTGCCGTTTTTCAGTCCAGAATTCCAGACGGACGAAAATTCCTCCCAGGGAAAAGGTGCCAGGACAGAAAGCGATTGTTATTTCTCTAGTGTTAACGGGGACCCATCATTGGCACCTGAGAGCCCAAGGCTGTCACCTCTTCCCTGGGCGCAAAGCTAGATGGTGCCTGCCACGTGCAGGTCAGAGAAAGTGCTTTGTTCAGCCCAGGATTCCAGACGGATGACGACTCCTCCCAGGACAGAAAAGGCTCCCAGGACAGAAAGCGATTGTTCCATTTCTAGTGTTAATGGGGGCCCGTCATTGGCATCTGAGAGCCAGAGGTTGCCTCCTTTTCCCTGGGCGCAAAGCACGACAGTGCGTGCCACATGCTGGTCCCAGAAAGTGCCATTTTACAGCCCAGAATTCCAGACCAATGAAGACTCCTCCCAGGGAACAGGTGCCAGGACAGAAAGCCATTGTGCTTTTTGTAAAGGTAATGGGGCCCCATCATTGGCACCTGAGAGCCCAAGGCTGCCACCTTTTCCCTGGACGCAAAGCTCGATGGTGCGTTCCACTTGCGGGTCCAGGAAAGTGCCGATTCTCAGACCAGAATTCCAAACCGATGAAGATTCCTCCCAGGGAAAAGGTGCCAGGACAGAAAGCCATTGTGCCTTTTGTAGGGGTAATGGGGCACCATCATTGGCAGCTGAGAGCCCAAGGCTGCCCCCTTTTCCCTGGGCGCAAAGCTCGACGGTGTGTACCTTGTGCGGGTTTGGGGCAGTGCCATTTTTGAACCCAGATTTCCAGACGGACGAAGATTTCTCACTGGGAAAAGGTGCCAGGACAGAAAGCAAGTGTTATTTTTCTAGTGTTAACGGGGCCCCATCATTGGCACCTGAGAGCCCAAGGCTGCCACCTTTTGCCTGGGCGCAAATGTCGACAACACGTGCCACTTGCGGGTCCGGGGAAGTGCCATTTTTCAGCCCAGAATTCCAGACGGACGAAGACACCTCCCAGGGAAAAGTGCCAGGTCAGAAATCGAATTTTCCTTTTCTAGGGTCAATGGTGCCCCATCATTGGCACCTCAGAGTTCAAGGCTGCCACCTTTTCCGTGGGCGCAAACATCAACGGCGCGTACCACTTTCTTGTCCGGGAAATTGCCGTTTGTCAGCCCTCAGTTCCAGACCGATGAAGACTCCTCACAGGGAAGAGGCTCCCAGGACAGAAAGCGATTGTTCCATTTCTAGGGTTAATCGGGATTCCATCATTGGCACCTGAGAGCCCAAGGTTGCCTCCTATACCCTGGGCGCAAAGCTTGACCATGCGTGCTACGTGAGGGTCCGGGAAATTGCCGTTTCTCATTCCAGAATTCCAGACCGATGAAGATTCCTCCCTGGGAAAAGGTGTCAGGACAGAAAGCGATTGTTCCTTTTCTAGGGTTAATGGGGCTCCATCATTGACACCTGAGAGCCCAAGGCTGCAACCTTTTCCCTGAGCGCAAAGCTCGACGATGCGTGCCACTTGCGGGTCCAGGAATGTGCTGTTTCTCATCCCAGAATTCCCGGCCGATGAAGATTTCTCCCAGAGAAAAGATGCCAGGACAGAAAGCAATTGTGCCTTTTCTAGGGTTAATGGGGCCCCAAAATGGACACCTGAGAGCCCAAGGCTGCCACCTTTTCCCTGGGCGCAAAGCTCGACGGAGCGTTCCACGTGCGGGTTCGGGAAAGTGCCATTTTTCAGCCCAGAATTCCAGACCTATGAAGATTCCTCAGAGGGAAAAGGTACCAGGAGACAAAGCCATTGTGTATTTTGTAATGCTAATTGGGCCCCATCATTGGCACCTGAGAGCCCAAGGCTGCCACCTTTTCCCTGGGTGCAAAGCTCGACGGTGCATACCCTGTGCGGGTCCGGGAAAGGGCCGTTTTTCAGCCCAGAATTCCAGACGGAAGTCGATTTCTCTCTGGGAAAAGGTGTCAGGACAGAAAGCCATTGTGCCTTTTCTAGGGGTAATGGGACCTCATCTTTGGCATCTGAGAGCCCAAGGCTGCCACCTTTTCCCTGGGCGCAAATGTCGACGGCGCATGCCACTTGCAAGTCCGGGAATGTGCCGTTTCTCATCCCAGAATTCCAGGCCAGCGAGGATTTCTCCCTGGGAAAAGGTGCTCTCAGCTGCCAATGATGGGGCCCCATTAACCCAAGATATGGAATAATCCCTTTCTGTCCTAGCAGATTTTCTTAGGGAGGAATCATCATCCATCTGGAATTCTGGGTTTAAAAACAGCATGTGGCTTGCACCGTCCGGCTTTGCACCCATGGGAAAAGATGGCAGCCTTGGACTCTAAGGTGTCAATGATGGGGCCCCATTAACCCAAGAAATGTAAAAATCGCTTTCTGTCCTTGCACCTTTTCCCAGGGAGGAATCTTCGACTGTCTGGAAATCTGGGCTGAAAAACCGCAATTTCCCTGACTCGCACTTGCCACGCTCCATTGAGGTTTGAGCCCAGGGAAAAGGTGCAGCCTTGGGCTCTCAGATCCCAAAGATGGGGCCGCATTAACCCTAGAAAAGGAGCAATCCCTTTCTGTCCTGGCACCTTTTCCCTGGGAGGAATCATCGTCCGTCTGGAAGTCTGGGCTGAAAAAACTGCATGTGGCACGCACCGTTGGGCTTTGAGCCCAGGAAAAGGTGACAGCCTTGGGCTGTGACGTGCCAATGAGGGAGCCACATTTACCCTAGAACTGGAACAATCGCTTTCTATACTGGCACATTTTCCCTGGGAGGAATCTTCGTCATTCTGGAAATCTGGACTGAAAAAAGGCACGTACCCTGACCAGCACCTGGCACACTCTGTCGAGCTTTGAGCCCAGGGAAAAGGTGTCACCCTTGGGCTCTCAGCTGCCAATGATGGGGCCCCATTACCCCTAAGAAAGGCACAATCGCTTTCTGTCCTGGCACCTTTTCCCTGGGAGGAATCATGGTCTGCCTGGAATTCCGGGCTCATAAACGGCACTTTCCCTGACCCGCACCTGGTACCCTCCGTCGTGCTTTGAGGCCAGGGAAAAGGTGGCAGCCTTGGGCTCACAGGTGCCAATGATGGGACCCCATTACCCCAGGAAATGTAAAAATCCCTTTCTGTCTAAACACCTTTTCTCTGGGAGGAATCTTGGTCCATCTGGAATTCTGGGCTGAAAAAAGGCACTTTACCTGACCCGCAGGTGGCACGCACCGTCAATCTTTGAGGCCAGGGAAAAGGTGGCAGTCTTGGGCTCTCAGCTGCCAAAGATGGGGCCACATTAACCCTAGAAAAGGAACAATCGCTTTCTGTACTGGCACCTTTTCCCTGGGAGGAATCATCGTCCATCTGGAAGTCTGGGCTGAAAAAACTGCATGTGGCACGCACCGTTGGGCTTTGAGCCCAGGAAAAGGTGACAGCCTTGGGCTGTGACGTGCCAATGAGGGAGCCACATTTACCCTAGAACTGGAACAATCGCTTTCTATACTGGCACATTTTCCCTGGGAGGAATCTTCGTCATTCTGGAAATCTGGACTGAAAAAAGGCACGTACCCTGACCAGCACCTGGCACACTCTGTCGAGCTTTGAGCCCAGGGAAAAGGTGTCACCCTTGGGCTCTCAGCTGCCAATGATGGGGCCCCATTACCCCTAAGAAAGGCACAATCGCTTTCTGTCCTGGCACCTTTTCCCTGGGAGGAATCATGGTCTGCCTGGAATTCCGGGCTCATAAACGGCACTTTCCCTGACCCGCACCTGGTACCCTCCGTCGTGCTTTGAGGCCAGGGAAAAGGTGGCAGCCTTGGGCTCACAGGTGCCAATGATGGGATCCCATTACCCCAGGAAATGTAAAAATCCCTTTCTGTCTAAACACCTTTTCTCTGGGAGGAATCTTGGTCCATCTGGAATTCTGGGCTGAAAAAAGGCACTTTACCTGACCCGCAGGTGGCACGCACCGTCGATCTTTGAGGCCAGGGAAAAGGTGGCAGTCTTGGGCTCTCAGCTGCCAAAGATGGGGCCACATTAACCCTAGAAAAGGAACAATCGCTTTCTGTACTGGCACCTTTTCCCTGGGAGGAATCATTGTCCGTCTCGATTTCTGGGCTGAAAAAACCACATGTGGCATGCACCGCCTAGCTTTGCGCCCAGGGAATAGGTGGCAACCTTCAGCTCTCAAGTGCCAATGACAGGGCCCCATTAACACTAGAAAAGGAACAAACGCTTTCTGTCCAGGCACCTTTTCCCTGGGAGGAATCTTCATCCTTCTGGAAATCTGGACTCAAAAATTACGCTTGCCCAGAAGCGCTCCTGGCACAATCCGTCGAGCTTTGAGGCCAGGGAAAAGGTGGCAGCTTTTGGCTCACAAGTGCCAGCGATGGGGCCCCTTAAACCTAGAAATGGAACAATTGCTTTCTGTCTTGGAACTTTATCCCAGGGTAGAATTTTAAACCGCTTGGAATTCTGGGCTGATAAACGGTACTTTCCCTGACCCGCACCTTGTATGCTCCGTGAAGCTTTCAGCCCAGGGAAAAGGAGGCAGCCTTGGGCTCTCAGTTGCCAAAAGTGGGGCCGCATTAACACTAGAAAAGGAAGAATGGCTTTCTGTCCTGGAACATTTTCCATATGAGGAATCTTCGTCATTCTGGAAATCGGGGTTGAAAAACAGCATGTACCCTTACCCGCCGCTGGCACACTCCATCGAGCGTTGAGCCCAGGGAAAAGGTGGCAGCCTTGGGTTATCAGGTGGCAATGATGGGGCCCCATTACCCCTAGGAAACGCATAATCGCTTTCTGTCCTGGCACATTTTCTCTGGGAGGAATCATTGCCTCTCTGGAATTCTGGGCTGAAAAACGGCACTATCCAGACCCATACTTGGCACGCTCCATCGAGCTTTGAGCCCAGGGAAAAGGTGGCAGCCTTGGGCTCTCAGGAGTCAATGATGGGGCCGTATTAACCCAAGAAATGGAACAATCCCTTTCTGTCCTGGCGCCTTTTCCCAGGGAGGAATCATTGTCTGTCTGGAATTCTGGGCTTAAAAAAGAGCATGTGGCATGCACCGTCCGGCTTTACGCCCAGGGAAAAAATGGGGGCCTTGGACTCTCAGGTGCCAATGATGGGGCCCCATTAACCCAAGAAATGTAAAAATCGCTTTCTGTCCTTGCACCTTTTCCATGGGAGTAATCTTCATCCGTCTGGAAATCTCAGCTGAAAAACAGCACTTTCCTGGACTCGCAGTTGGCACGCTCCATTGAGCTTTGAGCCCAGGCAAAAGGTGGCAGCCTTGGGCTCTCAGGTGCCAATGATGGGGCCCCATTATTATTAGAAAACGCACAAAAGCTTTCTCTCCTAGCACCTTTTCCCTGGGAGGAATCTTCATCCCTCTGTAATTCTGGGCTGAAAAATGGCACTTCCCAAACCCGCACGTAGCACGCTCCATCGAGCTTTGCGACCAGGGTAAAGGTGGCAGCCTTCGGATTTCAGGTGCCAATGATGGGGCCCCATTACCTTTACAGAATGCTCAATGGCTTTGTGTCCTGGCAACTTTTCCCTGGGAGGAATCTTAATTGGTCTGGAATTCTGGACTGAAAAATGGCACTTTCCCGGACCCTCACGTAGCATGCACCGTCGAGCATCACGCCAAGGGTAAAGAAGGCTGCCTTGGGCTCTCAGGTGCCAATGATGGGAGCCCGATTAACCCTAGAAATGGAACAATCGCTTTCTGTCCTGGGAGCCTCTTCCCTGTGAGGAGTCTTCATCAGTCTGGAATTCAGAGCTGAAAAACAGCACTCTCCCGGACAAGAAAGTGGTATGCGCCGTTGATGTTTGCGCCCACGGAAAAGGTGGCAGCCTTGAACTCTCAGGTGCCAATGATGGGGCACCATTGACCCTAGAAAAGGACAATTCGATTTCTGACCTGGCACCTTTTCCCTGGGAGGTATCTTCGTCCGTCTGGAATTCTGGGCTGAAAAATGGCACTTCCACAGACCCGCAAGTGTCACGCGCCGTCGACATTTCCTCCCAGGGAAAAGGTGGCAGTCTACGGCTCTCAGGTGCCAATGATGGGACCCCATTACCTTTACTAAAAGCATAATGGCTTTCTGTCCTGGCACCTTTTCCCTGGGAGGAGTGTTCATTGGTCTGGAATTCTGGGCTGTAAAGTGGCACTTTCTGAAACCAGCAGGTGGCACGCACTGTCGTGCTTTGCGCCCAGGGAAAAGGAGGCAACCTCTGGCTCTCAGATGCCAATGACGGGCCCCCATTAACACTAGAAATGGAACAATCGCTTTCTGTCCTGGGAGCCTTTTCTGTCCTGGGAGGAGTCGTCATCCGTCTGGAATTCTGGGCAGAACAAAGCACTTTCTCTGACCTGCACGTGGCAGGCACCATCTAGCTTTGCGCCCAGGGAAAAGGTGGCAGCCTTGGGCTCTCAGGTGTCAATTTTGGGACCCCATTAACCCTAGAAAAGGCACAATCGCTTTCTGTCTTGACACCTTTTCTCTGGGAGAAATCTTCATCGGCCTCGAATTTTGGGATGAGAAACAGCACATTCCTGGACCCGCAAGTGGCACGCACCGTCCAGCTTTGCGCTCAGGGAAAAGGTTGCAGCCTTCGGTTCTCAGGTGCCAATGATGGGGCCCCATTACTCCTAGAAAAGGAGAAATCGATTCCTGTCCTGACACCTTTTCCCAGGGAGGAATCTTCATCGGTCTGGAATTCTGGAATGAGAAACGGCAATTTCCCGGACCCTCACGTAGCACGCATGGTCGAGCTTTGCGCCCAGGTTAAAGGAGGCAAACTTGGGCTCTCAGGTGCCAATGATGGGGCACCATTGACCTTAGAAAAGGACAATTCGATTTCTGACCTGGCACCTTTTCCCTGGGAGGTGTCTTCGTCCGTCTGGAATTCTGGGCTGAAAAATGGAGCTTCCCCAGACCCGCAACTGGCACGCGCCGTCGACATTTGCGCCCAGGCAAAAGGTGGCAGCCTTGGGCTCTCAGCTGCCAATGATGGGGCCCCGTTAACACTAGAAAAATAACACTTGCTTTCTGTCCTGGCACCTTTTCCCAGGGAGGAATCTTCGTCCGTCTGGAAATCTGGGTTCAAAAATGGCACTGCCCCAAACCCGCAAAAGGTACACACCGTCGAGCTTTGCACCCAGGGAAAAGGTGGCAGCCTTGGGCTATCAGGTGCCAATGATGGTGCCCCATTAACCCTAGAAAAAGCAGAAATCCATTCGTGTCCTGGCACCTTTTCCCAGGGTGGAATCTTCATCGGTCTGGAAGTCTGGAATGAGAAACGGCAATTTCCCGAACCCTCACGTAGGACGCACCGTCGAGCTTTGAAACCAGGTTAAAGGAGGCAAACTTGGGCTCTCAGGTGCCAATGATGGAGTCCGATTAACCCTAGAAATGGAACAATCGCTTTCTGTCCTGGCACCTTTTCCCTAGGAGGAATCTTCTTCCGTCTAGAATTCTGGGCAAAAAAGTGGCACTTTCCCAGACAAGAAGGTGGCACGCACGCTTGACATTTGCGCCCAGGCAAAACGTGGCAGCCTTGGGCTCTCATGTGCCAAGGATGGGGCCCTGTTAACACTAGTAAAATAACACTTGCTTTCTGTCCTGGCACCTTTTCCCAGGGAGGAATCTTCTTCCGTGTGGAATTTTGTTTTCAAAAATGGCACTGCCCCAAACCCGCACAAGGTACACACCGTCGAGCTTTGCTCCCAGGGACAAGGGGGCAGCCTTGGGCACTCAGGTGCCAATGATGGGGCACCATTACCTTTACTAAAAGCACAATGGCTTTCTGTCCTGGCACCTTTTCCCTGGGAGGAGTCTTCATTGGTCTGGAATTCTGGGCTTAAAAATGGCACTATCTGGGACCAGCACGTGGCACGCACTGTCGAGCTTTGCGCCCACGGAAAAGGAGGCAACCTCTGGCTCTCAGATGCCAATGATGGGCCCCCATTAACACTAGAAATGGAACAATTGCTTTCTGTCCTGGGAGCCTTTTCCCTGGGAGGAATCGTCATCCACCTGGATTTCAGGACTGAACAAAGCACTTTCTCTGACCTGCACGTGGCAGGCACCATCCAGCTTTGCGCCCAGGGAAAAGGTGGCAGCCTTGGGCTCTCAGGTGCCAATGATGGGTCCCCGTTAACACTAGATAAATAACAATCGCTTTCTCTCCTGGCACCTTTTCCCTGGGAGGAATTTTCGTCCGTCTGGAATTCTGGGCTGAAAAACGGCAGTTCCCCGGACCCGCAAGTGGAACGCACCGTTGAGCTTTGTGCCCAGGGAAAAGGTGGCAGCCTTGAGCTCTCAGGTGCCAAAGATGGGGCCCCATTACCCCTACAAAAGGCACAATCGCTTTCCATCCTGGCACCTTTTCCCAGGGAGGAATCTTCATCGCTCTGGAATTCTGGAATGAGAAACGGCAATTTCCCGGACCCTCACGTAGCACGCATAGTCGAGCTTTGCACCCAGGGTATAGGAGGCCACCTTGGGCTCTCAGGTGCCAATGAAGGGGCCCGATTAACCCTAGAAATGGAACAATCGCTTTCTGTCCTGGGAGCTTTTTTACTGTGAGGAGTCTTCATCCGTCTGGAATTCAGGGCTGAAAAATGGCACTTTCCCGGTCCCGCACAGGGTATGCACCGTCGAGCTTTGCATCCAGGGGAAAGGTGGCAGCCTTGGGCTCTGAGGTGCCAATGATGGGGCCCAATTAGCATTACAAAATACACCATGGCTTTGTCTCCTGGTACCTTTTCCCTCTGAGGAATCTTCATAGGTCTGGAATTCTGGGCTGAAAAATGGCACTTTCCCGGACCCACTCGTGGAACGCTCTGTCGAGCTTTGTGCCCAGGGAAAAGGTGGCAGCCTTGGGCTCTCAGGTGTCAATTTTGGTGCTCCATTAACCCTAGAAAAGGCAAAATCGCTTTCTGTCCTGCCACCTTTTCCCTGGGAGAAATCTTCATCGGGCCCGAATTCTGGGATGAGAAACAGCACATTCCTGGACCCGCAAGTGGCACGCACCGTCGAGCTTTGCGCTCAGGGAAAAGATTGCACCCTCCAGCTCTCGGGTCCCAATGATGGGTCCCCGTTACTCCTAGAAAAAGAGGAAATCCATTCCTGTCCTGGCACCTTTTCCCAGGGAGGAATCTTCATCGGTCTGGAATTCTGGAATGAGAAACGGCAATTTCCCGGACCCTCACGTAGCACGCATGGTCGAGCTTTGCGCCCAGGTTAAAGGAGGCAAACTTGGGCTCTCAGGTGCCAATGATGGGGCCCGATTAACCCTAGAAATGGAACAATCGCTTTCTGTCCTGGGAGCCTCTTCCCTGTGAGGAGTCTTCATCCGTCTGGAATTCAGGACGGAAAAACGGCACTTTCCTGGACGGCAAAGTGGTAAGCACCATTGATGTTTGCGCCCACGGAAAAGGTGGCAGCCTTGAACTCTCAGGTGCCAATGATGGGGCACCATTGACCCTAGAAAAGGACAATTCGATTTCTGACCTGGCACCTTTTCCCTGGGAGGTATCTTCGTCCGTCTGGAATTCTGGGTTCAAAAATGGCACTGCCCCAAACCCTCACAAGGTCGAGCTTTGCTCCCAGGGAAAAGGGGGCAGGCTTGGGCTCTCAGGTGCCAATGATGGGGCCCCATTAACCCTAGAAAAAGGAGAAATCCATTCGTGTCCTGGCACCTTTTCCCAGGGAGGAATCTTCATTGGTCTGGAAGTCTGGAATGAGAAACGGCAATTTCCGGACCCTCACGGAGATCGCACCGTCGAGCTTTGCGCCCAGGTTAAAGGAGGCAAACTTGGGCTCTCAGGTGCCAATGATGGGGCACCATTAACCTTAGAAATGGATCAATCGCTTTCTGTCCTGGCACCTTTTCCCTGGGAGGAATCTTTATCCGTCTAGAATTCTGGGCTAAAAAATGGCACTTTCCCATACAAGAAAGTGGCACACACCCTCGACATTTGCACCCAGGCAAAAGGTGGCAGCCTTGGGCTGTCATGTGCCAAGGATGGAGCCCCTTTAACACTAGAAAAATAACACTTGCTTTCTGTCCTGGCACCTTTTCCCTGGAAGGAATCTTCGTTGGTCTGGAAATCTGGGTTCAAAAATGGCACTGCCCCAAACCCGCACAAGGTACACACCATCGAGCTTTGCGCCCAGGGAAAAGGGGACAGCCTTGGGCTCTCAGGTGCCAATGATGGTGCCCCATTACCCCTACAAAAGGCACAATGGCTTTCTGTCCTGGCACCTTTTCCCAGGGAGGAATCTTCATCGGTTTGGAATTCTGGTCTGAGAATGGGCACTTTGCTGGACCCGCAAGTGGAACGCACCATCGAGCTTTGCGTCCAGGGAAAAGGTGGTAGTCTTGGGCTCTCAGGTGCCAATGATGGGGCCCCATTACCTTTACTAAAAGCACAATGGCTTTCTGTCCTGGCACCTTTTCCCTGGGAGGAGTCTTCATTTGTCTGGAATTCTGGGCTGTAAAATGGCACCTTCTGGGACCAGGACGTGGCACGCACTGTCGTGCTTTGCGCCCAGGGCAAAGGAGGCAACCTCTGGCTCTCAGATGCCAATGACGGGCCCCCATTAACACTAGAAATGGAACAATCGCTTTCTGTCCTGGGAGCCTTTTCCCTGGGAGGAGTCGTCATCCGTCTGGAATTCTGGGCAGAACAAAGCACTTTCTCTGACCTGCACGTGGCAGGCACCATTTAGCCTTAAGCCCAGGGAAAAGGTGGCAGCCTTGGGCTCTCAGGTGCCAATGATGGGTCCCCGTTAACACTAGAAAAATAACACTTGCTTTCTGTCCTGGCACCTTTTCCCTGGGAGGAATATTCGTCCGTCTGGAATTCTGGACTGAAAACCAGCACTTCCCCGGACCTGCAAGTGGAACGCACCGTCTAACTTTGCTCCCAGGCAAAAGGTGGCAGCCTTGGGCTCTCAGGTGCCAATGATGGGGCCCCATTACCCCTAGAAAAAGAAGAATCGCTTTCTGTCCTGGCACCTTTTTCCTGGGAGGAATCTTCATCGGTCTCGAATTCTGTGCTGAAAACGGCTCTTTCCCTTACCTGCATGTGGCACGCACCGTCGAGCTTTGCTCCCAGGGAAAAGGTGACAGCATTGGGCTCCCAGGTGCCAATGAAGGGGTCCCAGTAACTCTAGAAAAGGCAGAATGGCTTTCTGTCCTGGCACCTTTTCCCAGGGAGAAATCTTCGCTGGCCTGGAATTCTGGGATGAGAAACGGCACATTCCCGGACTTGCAAGTGGCACGCGCCGTCGACATTTGCGCCCAGGGAAAAGGTGGCAGCCTTGGGCTCTCAGGTGCCAATGATGGGGCCCCATTATTATTAGAAAAAGCACAAAAGCTTTCTCTCCTAGCACCTTTTCCCTGGGAAAAGTCTTCATTGGCCCCGAATTCTGGGATGAGAAACAGCACATTCCTGGACCCACAAGTGGCATGCACTGTCGAGCTTTGCGCTCAGGGAAAAGGTTGCAGCCTTCGGCTTTCAGGTGCCAATGATGCGGACCCATTACCACTATAAAAGGCACAATCGCTTTCTGTCCTGGCACCTTTTCCCAGGGAGGAATCTTCATCGCTCTGGAATTCTGGAATGAGAAACGGCAATTTCCCGGACCCTCACGTAGCACGCATGGTCAAGCTTTGTGCCCAGGGTATAGGAGGCAACCTTGGGCTCTCAGGTGTCAATGATGGGTCCCGATTAAGCCTAGAAATGGAACAATCGCTTTCTGTCCTGGGAGCCTCTTCCCTGTGAGGAGTCTTCATCCGTCTGGAATTTAGGACTGAAAATCGGCACTTTCCCAGACAAGAAAGTGGTACGCGCCGTTGATGTTTGCGCCCACGGAAAAGGTGGCAGCCTTGAACTCTGAGGTGCCAATGATGGGGCACCATTGACCCTAGAAAAGGACAATTCGATTTCTGACCTGGCACCTTTTCCCTGAGAGGTATCTTCGTCCTTTTGGAATTCTGGGTTCAAAAATGGCACTCCCCGAAACCCGCACAAGGTACACACTGTCGAGCTTTGCGCCCAGGGAAAAGGGGGCAGCCTTGGACTATCAGGTGCCAATGATGGGGCCCCATTAACCCTAGAAAAAGGAGAAATCCATTCGTGTCCTGGCACCTTTTCCCAGGGAGGAATCTTCATTGGTCTGGAAGTCTGGAATGAGAATCGGCAATTTCCCGGACCCTCACATAGCACGCACCGTCGAGCTTTGCACCCAGGGAAAAGGAGGCAAACTTGGGCTCTCAGGTGCCAATGATTGGGCCCCAATAACCCTAGAAATGGAACAATCGCTTTCTGTCCTGGCACCTTTTCCCTGGGAGGAATCTTCATCCGTCTAGAATTCTGGGATAAAAAATGGCACTTTCCCAGACAAGAAAGTGGCACGCACCCTTGACATTTGCACCCATGCAAAACGTGGCATTCTTGGGCTCTCATGTGCCAAGGATGGGGCCCCGTTAACACTAGAAAAATAACACTTGCTTTCTGTCCTGGCACCTTCTCCCAGGGAGGAATCTTCGTCCGTCTGGAAATCTGGGTTCAAAAATGGCACTGCCCCAAACCCACACAAGGTACACACCGTTGAGCTTTGCGCCCAGGGAAAAGGGGGCAGCCTTGGGCTCTCAGCTGCCAATGATGGTGCCCCATTACCCCTACAAAAGGCACAATGGCTTTCTGTCCTGGCACCTTTTCCCAGGGAGGAATCTTCGTCCGTGTTGAATTCTGTGTTGAAAAATGGCACTGCCCCAAACCCGCACAAGTAACACACCGTCGAGCTTTGCTCCCAAGGACAAGGGGGCAGCCTTGGGCACTCAGGTGCCAATGATGGGGCACCATTACCTTTACTAAAAGCACAATGGCTTTCTGTCCTGGCACCTTTTCCCTGGGAGGAGTTTTCATTGGTCTGGAATTCTGGGCTGTAAAATGGCACTTTCTGGGACCAGCACGTGGCACGCACTGTCGAGCTTTGCGCTGAGGGAAAAGGAGGCAACCTCTGGCTCTCAGATGCCAATGATGGGCCCCCATTAACACTAGAAATGGAACAATTGCTTTCTGTCCTGGGAGCCTTTTCCCTGGGAGGAATCGTCATCCACCTGGATTTCAGGACTGAACAAAGCACTTTCTCTGACCTGCACGTGGCAGGCACCGTCTAGCTTTGCGCCCAGGGAAAAGGTGGCAGCCTTGGGCTCTCAGGTGCCAATGATGGGTCCCCGTTAACACTAGATAAATAACAATCGCTTTCTCTCCTGGCACCTTTTCCCTGGGAGGAATTTTCGTCCGTCTGGAATTCTGGGCTGAAAAACAGCACTTCCCCGGACCCACAAGTGGAACGCACCGTCGAGCTTTGTGCCCAGGGAAAAGGTGGCAGCCTTGGGCTCTCAGGTGCCAACGATGGGGCCCCATTACCCCTACAAAAGGCACAATCGCTTTCCATCCTGGCACCTTTTCCCTGGGAGGAATCTTCATCGCTCTGGAATTCTGGAATGAGAAACGGCAATTTCCCGGATCCTCACATAGCACGCATGCTCGAGCTTTGCACTCAGGGTATAGGAGGCAACCTTGGGCTCTCAGGTGCCAATGATGGGGCCCGATTAACCCTAGAAATGGAACAATCGCTTTCTGTCCTGGCAGCCTTTTCCCTGTTAGGAGTCTTCATCCGTCTGGAATTCAGGGCTGAAAAATGGCACTTTCCCGGTCCCACACAGGGTACGCACTGTCGAGCTTTGCACCCAGGGAAAAGGTGGCAGCCTTGAACTTTCAGGTGCCAATGATGCGGCGCCATTACCATTACAAAATACACCATGGCGTTGTCTCCTGGTACCTTTTCCCTCTGAGGAATCTTCATAGGTCTGGAATTCTGGGCTGAAAAATGGCACTTTCCCGGACCCACTCATGGAACGCTCTGTCGAGCTTTGTGCCCAGGGAAAAGATGGCAGCCTTGGGCTCTCAGGTGTCAATTTTGGGGTTCCATTAACCCTAGAAAAGGCAAAATCGCTTTCTGTCCTGGCACCTTTTCCCTGGGAGAAATCTTCATCGGGCCCGAATTCTGGGATGAGAAACAGCACATTCCTGGACCCGCAAGTGGCACGCACCGTCGAGCTTTGCGCTCAGGGAAAAGATTGCAGCTTTCGGCTCTCGAGTGCCAATGATGGGTCCCCATTACTCCTAGAAAAGGAGAAATCCATTCCTGTCCTGGCACCTTTTCCCAGGGAAGAATCTTCATCGGTCTGGAATTCTGGAATGAGAAACAGCAATTTCCCGGACCCTCACGTAGCACGCATGGTTGAGCTTTGCGCCCAGGGTATAGGAGGCAACCTTGGGCTCTCAGGTGCCAATGATGGGGCCCGATTAACCCTAGAAATGGAACAATCGCTTTCTGTCCTGGGAGCCTCTTCCCTGTGAGGACTCTTCATCCGTCTGGAATTCAGGACTGAAAAACGGCACATTCCTGGACAGGAAAGTGTTACGCACTGTTGATGTTTGCGCCCACGGAAAAGGTGGCAGCCTTGAACTCTGAGGTGCCAATGATGGGGCACCATTGACCCTAGAAAAGGACAATTCAATTTCTGTCCTGGCACCTTTTCCCTGGGAGGAATCTTCATTCGTCTAGAATTCTGGGCTGAAAAATGGCACTTTCCCAGACAAGAAAGTGGCACGCACCCTTGACATTTGTGCCCAGGCAAAACGTGGCAGCCTTGGGCTCTCATGTGCCAAGGATGGGGCCCCGTTAACCCTAGAAAAATAACACTTGCTTTCTGTCCTGGCACCTTTTCCCTGGAAGGAATTTTCGTCCGTCTGGAAATCTGGGTTCAGAAATGGCACTGCCCCAAACCCGCACAAGGTACACACCGTTGAGCTTTGCGCCCAGGGAAAAGGGGGCAGCCTTGGGCTCTCAGGTGCCAATGATGGTGCCCCATTACCCCTACAAAAGGCACAATGACTTTCTGTCCTGGCACCTTTTCCCAGGGAGGAATCTTCATCGGTTTGGAATTCTGGTCTGAGAATGGGCACTTTCCTGGACCCGCAAGTGGAACGCGCCATCGAGCTTTGCGTCCAGGGAAAAGGTGGCAGTCTTGGGCTCTCAGGTGCCAATGATGGGGCCCCATTACCTTTACAAAAAGCACAATGGCTTTCTGTCCTGGCACCTTTTCCTTGGGAGGAGTCTTCATTGGTCTGGAATTCTGGGCTGTAAAATGGCACTTTCTGGGACCAGCACGTGGCACGCACTGTCGAGCTTTGCGCCCAGGGAAAAGAAGGAAACCTCTGGCTCTCAGATGCCAATGACGGGCCCCCATTAACACTAGAAATGGAACAATCGCTTTCTGTCCTGGGAGCCTTTTCTGTCCTGGGAGGAATTTTCGTCCGTCTGGAATCCTGGGCTGAACAAAGCACTTTCTCTGACCTGCACGTGGCAGGCACTATCTAGCTTTGCGCCCAGGGAAAAGGTGGCAGCCTTGGGCTCTCAGGTGCCAATGACGGGTCCCTGTTAACACTAGATAAATAACAATCACTTTTTGTCCTGGCACCTTTTTCCTGGGAGGAATCTTCATCGGTCTGGAATTCTGGGCTGAAAACAGCTCTTTCCCTTACCCGCATGTGGCACGCACCGTCGAGCTTTGCGCCCAGGGAAAAGGTGGCAGCCCTGGGCTCTCAGCTGCCAATTTTGGGGCCCCATTAACCCTAGAAAAAGCACAGTCGCTTTCTCTCCTGGCACATTTCCCAGGGAGAAATCTTCGCTGGCCTGGAATTCTGGGATGAGAAACGGCACGTTCCCGGACTTACACGTGGCACGCGCCGTCGACATTTGCGCCCAGGCAAAAGGTGGCAGCCTTGGGCTCTCAGGTGCCAATGATGGAGCCCCATTACCCCTAGAAAAGGCACAATGACTTTCTGTCCTGACACCTTTTCCCAGAGAGGAATCGACTTCTGTCTGGAATTCTGGGCTGAAAAACGGCCCTTTCCCGGACCCGCACAGGTTATGCATTGTCGAGCTTTGCACCCAGGGAAAAGGTGGCAGGCTTGGGCTCTCAGGTTCCAGTTTTGGGGCCCCATTACCTAGAAAAGGCACAATCGCTTTCTGTCCTGGCACCTTATCTCAGGGAGACGTCTTCATCGTACTGGAATTATGGGCTGAAAAATGGCACTTTCCCGGACCTGCAAGTGGCAGCGCCTTCAAGTTTTTCGCCCAGGGAAAAGGTGGCAGCCTTGGGCTCTCAGGTGCCCGTGATGGGACCCCATTCACCCTAGAAAAGGAGAAATCGATTTCTGTCCAGGCACCTTTTCCCTCTGAGGAATCTTCATCGGTCTGGACACCTGGAATGAGAAACGGCAATTTCCCGGACCCTCACGTTATCACGCACCTTTGAGCTTTACGCCCAGGGAAAAGGCGGCAAACTTGGGCTCTCAGGTGCCTGTGACGGGGCCCGATTTCCTCTAGAAAAGGCACAATGGCTTTCTGTCCTGGCACCTTTTCCCTGGGAGTAATCGTCTTCCTTCTGGAATTCTGGGTTTGAAAAACGGCCCTTTCCCGAACTCGCACAAGGTACGCACCGTCGAGCTTTGCACCCAGGTAAAAGGTGGCAAACTTGGGCTCTCAGGTGCCAATGATGGGGCCGCATTACTTCTAGAAAATGCACAGTGGCTGTCTGTCCTGGCACCTTTACCCAGGGAGGCAATTTCATCCGTCTGGAATAGTGGGCTGAAAAACAGCACTTTCCCGGTCACGCACGTATCACGCACTGTCGAGCTTTTCGCCCTGGGAAAAGGTGGCAGCCTTGGGCTCTCAGGTGCTCTTCTAACACGTGAAACTCTTGATTTCTGACAGACAGGAGACATCAGGGCACATATTTCTTATGGTTTTGGAAAGTAAATCATTTGCATCTAAAACTCCAGGTCTGGAGCTTGCCTTCACGGTGAAAAGCACTGTTGTTCCTTAGGGGAAGCTCAATGAGCAAAGTGCAACTTTGCTTTGCTAACAAGTGAAACAGTCGATTCCTCTCAGACAGAAGGCATCAGGACACAGTATTCTTATGGCTCTGGCTAGTGCATCACATGCATCAGAGAATCCAGGACTGGAGCTCTCTTTCTGGATGCAAAGCACAGTTGTTCCTTAGGGGAAGTTCAGCTCGCAAAGAGTAGCATTTTTCTGCTAACAAGTGAAACAGTCGATTTTTGCCAGAAAGAATGTATCAGGACACATATTTCTTATGGCTTTAGAAAGACTCTCATATGCATCTGAGAATCCAGGACTGGATCTTTTTTTCTCGGTGAAAAACAACCTTGTTCCTTAGGGGAAGCTCATCTCGCAAAGTGCAACTTTTCGTTGCTAACAAGAGAAAGAGCTGATTCTTGCAAGACAGAAGGCATAAGGACACACATTTCTTATGGCTTTGGTAATGAATCATATGCATCTGAGAATCCAGGCCTGGATCTTTCTTTCTCCGTGAAAATCACAGTGGCTCCTTAGAGGAGCTCATCTCGTAAAGTGCAACTAACTCTCCCGTGATCTGCTGAAGTGTGACACGGTTGATTCGTGCCAGACAGAAGGCTGCAAGATACATATTTTTTATGGATTTGGAACGAGAATTATATGCGTCAGAGAATCCAGGCCTGGAGCTTTCTTTCTCCGTGA
>NC_092490.1:2525000-2536900 GCF_047495875.1 Pithys albifrons albifrons
GGGTTAGGGTTAGGGTTAGGGTTAGGGTTAGGGTTAGGGTTAGGGTTAGGGTTAGGGTTAGGGTTAGGGTTAGGGTTAGGGTTAGGGTTAGGGTTAGGGTTAGGGTTAGGGTTAGGGTTAGGGTTAGGGTTAGGGTTAGGGTTAGGGTTAGGGTTAGGGTTAGGGTTAGGGTTAGGGTTAGGGTTAGGGTTAGGGTTAGGGTTAGGGTTAGGGTTAGGGTTAGGGTTAGGGTTAGGGTTAGGGTTAGGGTTAGGGTTAGGGTTAGGGTTAGGGTTAGGGTTAGGGTTAGGGTTAGGGTTAGGGTTAGGGTTAGGGTTAGGGTTAGGGTTAGGGTTAGGGTTAGGGTTAGGGTTAGGGTTAGGGTTAGGGTTAGGGTTAGGGTTAGGGTTAGGGTTAGGGTTAGGGTTAGGGTTAGGGTTAGGGTTAGGGTTAGGGTTAGGGTTAGGGTTAGGGTTAGGGTTAGGGTTAGGGTTAGGGTTAGGGTTAGGGTTAGGGTTAGGGTTAGGGTTAGGGTTAGGGTTAGGGTTAGGGTTAGGGTTAGGGTTAGGGTTAGGGTTAGGGTTAGGGTTAGGGTTAGGGTTAGGGTTAGGGTTAGGGTTAGGGTTAGGGTTAGGGTTAGGGTTAGGGTTAGGGTTAGGGTTAGGGTTAGGGTTAGGGTTAGGGTTAGGGTTAGGGTTAGGGTTAGGGTTAGGGTTAGGGTTAGGGTTAGGGTTAGGGTTAGGGTTAGGGTTAGGGTTAGGGTTAGGGTTAGGGTTAGGGTTAGGGTTAGGGTTAGGGTTAGGGTTAGGGTTAGGGTTAGGGTTAGGGTTAGGGTTAGGGTTAGGGTTAGGGTTAGGGTTAGGGTTAGGGTTAGGGTTAGGGTTAGGGTTAGGGTTAGGGTTAGGGTTAGGGTTAGGGTTAGGGTTAGGGTTAGGGTTAGGGTTAGGGTTAGGGTTAGGGTTAGGGTTAGGGTTAGGGTTAGGGTTAGGGTTAGGGTTAGGGTTAGGGTTAGGGTTAGGGTTAGGGTTAGGGTTAGGGTTAGGGTTAGGGTTAGGGTTAGGGTTAGGGTTAGGGTTAGGGTTAGGGTTAGGGTTAGGGTTAGGGTTAGGGTTAGGGTTAGGGTTAGGGTTAGGGTTAGGGTTAGGGTTAGGGTTAGGGTTAGGGTTAGGGTTAGGGTTAGGGTTAGGGTTAGGGTTAGGGTTAGGGTTAGGGTTAGGGTTAGGGTTAGGGTTAGGGTTAGGGTTAGGGTTAGGGTTAGGGTTAGGGTTAGGGTTAGGGTTAGGGTTAGGGTTAGGGTTAGGGTTAGGGTTAGGGTTAGGGTTAGGGTTAGGGTTAGGGTTAGGGTTAGGGTTAGGGTTAGGGTTAGGGTTAGGGTTAGGGTTAGGGTTAGGGTTAGGGTTAGGGTTAGGGTTAGGGTTAGGGTTAGGGTTAGGGTTAGGGTTAGGGTTAGGGTTAGGGTTAGGGTTAGGGTTAGGGTTAGGGTTAGGGTTAGGGTTAGGGTTAGGGTTAGGGTTAGGGTTAGGGTTAGGGTTAGGGTTAGGGTTAGGGTTAGGGTTAGGGTTAGGGTTAGGGTTAGGGTTAGGGTTAGGGTTAGGGTTAGGGTTAGGGTTAGGGTTAGGGTTAGGGTTAGGGTTAGGGTTAGGGTTAGGGTTAGGGTTAGGGTTAGGGTTAGGGTTAGGGTTAGGGTTAGGGTTAGGGTTAGGGTTAGGGTTAGGGTTAGGGTTAGGGTTAGGGTTAGGGTTAGGGTTAGGGTTAGGGTTAGGGTTAGGGTTAGGGTTAGGGTTAGGGTTAGGGTTAGGGTTAGGGTTAGGGTTAGGGTTAGGGTTAGGGTTAGGGTTAGGGTTAGGGTTAGGGTTAGGGTTAGGGTTAGGGTTAGGGTTAGGGTTAGGGTTAGGGTTAGGGTTAGGGTTAGGGTTAGGGTTAGGGTTAGGGTTAGGGTTAGGGTTAGGGTTAGGGTTAGGGTTAGGGTTAGGGTTAGGGTTAGGGTTAGGGTTAGGGTTAGGGTTAGGGTTAGGGTTAGGGTTAGGGTTAGGGTTAGGGTTAGGGTTAGGGTTAGGGTTAGGGTTAGGGTTAGGGTTAGGGTTAGGGTTAGGGTTAGGGTTAGGGTTAGGGTTAGGGTTAGGGTTAGGGTTAGGGTTAGGGTTAGGGTTAGGGTTAGGGTTAGGGTTAGGGTTAGGGTTAGGGTTAGGGTTAGGGTTAGGGTTAGGGTTAGGGTTAGGGTTAGGGTTAGGGTTAGGGTTAGGGTTAGGGTTAGGGTTAGGGTTAGGGTTAGGGTTAGGGTTAGGGTTAGGGTTAGGGTTAGGGTTAGGGTTAGGGTTAGGGTTAGGGTTAGGGTTAGGGTTAGGGTTAGGGTTAGGGTTAGGGTTAGGGTTAGGGTTAGGGTTAGGGTTAGGGTTAGGGTTAGGGTTAGGGTTAGGGTTAGGGTTAGGGTTAGGGTTAGGGTTAGGGTTAGGGTTAGGGTTAGGGTTAGGGTTAGGGTTAGGGTTAGGGTTAGGGTTAGGGTTAGGGTTAGGGTTAGGGTTAGGGTTAGGGTTAGGGTTAGGGTTAGGGTTAGGGTTAGGGTTAGGGTTAGGGTTAGGGTTAGGGTTAGGGTTAGGGTTAGGGTTAGGGTTAGGGTTAGGGTTAGGGTTAGGGTTAGGGTTAGGGTTAGGGTTAGGGTTAGGGTTAGGGTTAGGGTTAGGGTTAGGGTTAGGGTTAGGGTTAGGGTTAGGGTTAGGGTTAGGGTTAGGGTTAGGGTTAGGGTTAGGGTTAGGGTTAGGGTTAGGGTTAGGGTTAGGGTTAGGGTTAGGGTTAGGGTTAGGGTTAGGGTTAGGGTTAGGGTTAGGGTTAGGGTTAGGGTTAGGGTTAGGGTTAGGGTTAGGGTTAGGGTTAGGGTTAGGGTTAGGGTTAGGGTTAGGGTTAGGGTTAGGGTTAGGGTTAGGGTTAGGGTTAGGGTTAGGGTTAGGGTTAGGGTTAGGGTTAGGGTTAGGGTTAGGGTTAGGGTTAGGGTTAGGGTTAGGGTTAGGGTTAGGGTTAGGGTTAGGGTTAGGGTTAGGGTTAGGGTTAGGGTTAGGGTTAGGGTTAGGGTTAGGGTTAGGGTTAGGGTTAGGGTTAGGGTTAGGGTTAGGGTTAGGGTTAGGGTTAGGGTTAGGGTTAGGGTTAGGGTTAGGGTTAGGGTTAGGGTTAGGGTTAGGGTTAGGGTTAGGGTTAGGGTTAGGGTTAGGGTTAGGGTTAGGGTTAGGGTTAGGGTTAGGGTTAGGGTTAGGGTTAGGGTTAGGGTTAGGGTTAGGGTTAGGGTTAGGGTTAGGGTTAGGGTTAGGGTTAGGGTTAGGGTTAGGGTTAGGGTTAGGGTTAGGGTTAGGGTTAGGGTTAGGGTTAGGGTTAGGGTTAGGGTTAGGGTTAGGGTTAGGGTTAGGGTTAGGGTTAGGGTTAGGGTTAGGGTTAGGGTTAGGGTTAGGGTTAGGGTTAGGGTTAGGGTTAGGGTTAGGGTTAGGGTTAGGGTTAGGGTTAGGGTTAGGGTTAGGGTTAGGGTTAGGGTTAGGGTTAGGGTTAGGGTTAGGGTTAGGGTTAGGGTTAGGGTTAGGGTTAGGGTTAGGGTTAGGGTTAGGGTTAGGGTTAGGGTTAGGGTTAGGGTTAGGGTTAGGGTTAGGGTTAGGGTTAGGGTTAGGGTTAGGGTTAGGGTTAGGGTTAGGGTTAGGGTTAGGGTTAGGGTTAGGGTTAGGGTTAGGGTTAGGGTTAGGGTTAGGGTTAGGGTTAGGGTTAGGGTTAGGGTTAGGGTTAGGGTTAGGGTTAGGGTTAGGGTTAGGGTTAGGGTTAGGGTTAGGGTTAGGGTTAGGGTTAGGGTTAGGGTTAGGGTTAGGGTTAGGGTTAGGGTTAGGGTTAGGGTTAGGGTTAGGGTTAGGGTTAGGGTTAGGGTTAGGGTTAGGGTTAGGGTTAGGGTTAGGGTTAGGGTTAGGGTTAGGGTTAGGGTTAGGGTTAGGGTTAGGGTTAGGGTTAGGGTTAGGGTTAGGGTTAGGGTTAGGGTTAGGGTTAGGGTTAGGGTTAGGGTTAGGGTTAGGGTTAGGGTTAGGGTTAGGGTTAGGGTTAGGGTTAGGGTTAGGGTTAGGGTTAGGGTTAGGGTTAGGGTTAGGGTTAGGGTTAGGGTTAGGGTTAGGGTTAGGGTTAGGGTTAGGGTTAGGGTTAGGGTTAGGGTTAGGGTTAGGGTTAGGGTTAGGGTTAGGGTTAGGGTTAGGGTTAGGGTTAGGGTTAGGGTTAGGGTTAGGGTTAGGGTTAGGGTTAGGGTTAGGGTTAGGGTTAGGGTTAGGGTTAGGGTTAGGGTTAGGGTTAGGGTTAGGGTTAGGGTTAGGGTTAGGGTTAGGGTTAGGGTTAGGGTTAGGGTTAGGGTTAGGGTTAGGGTTAGGGTTAGGGTTAGGGTTAGGGTTAGGGTTAGGGTTAGGGTTAGGGTTAGGGTTAGGGTTAGGGTTAGGGTTAGGGTTAGGGTTAGGGTTAGGGTTAGGGTTAGGGTTAGGGTTAGGGTTAGGGTTAGGGTTAGGGTTAGGGTTAGGGTTAGGGTTAGGGTTAGGGTTAGGGTTAGGGTTAGGGTTAGGGTTAGGGTTAGGGTTAGGGTTAGGGTTAGGGTTAGGGTTAGGGTTAGGGTTAGGGTTAGGGTTAGGGTTAGGGTTAGGGTTAGGGTTAGGGTTAGGGTTAGGGTTAGGGTTAGGGTTAGGGTTAGGGTTAGGGTTAGGGTTAGGGTTAGGGTTAGGGTTAGGGTTAGGGTTAGGGTTAGGGTTAGGGTTAGGGTTAGGGTTAGGGTTAGGGTTAGGGTTAGGGTTAGGGTTAGGGTTAGGGTTAGGGTTAGGGTTAGGGTTAGGGTTAGGGTTAGGGTTAGGGTTAGGGTTAGGGTTAGGGTTAGGGTTAGGGTTAGGGTTAGGGTTAGGGTTAGGGTTAGGGTTAGGGTTAGGGTTAGGGTTAGGGTTAGGGTTAGGGTTAGGGTTAGGGTTAGGGTTAGGGTTAGGGTTAGGGTTAGGGTTAGGGTTAGGGTTAGGGTTAGGGTTAGGGTTAGGGTTAGGGTTAGGGTTAGGGTTAGGGTTAGGGTTAGGGTTAGGGTTAGGGTTAGGGTTAGGGTTAGGGTTAGGGTTAGGGTTAGGGTTAGGGTTAGGGTTAGGGTTAGGGTTAGGGTTAGGGTTAGGGTTAGGGTTAGGGTTAGGGTTAGGGTTAGGGTTAGGGTTAGGGTTAGGGTTAGGGTTAGGGTTAGGGTTAGGGTTAGGGTTAGGGTTAGGGTTAGGGTTAGGGTTAGGGTTAGGGTTAGGGTTAGGGTTAGGGTTCGGGTTAGGGTTAGGGTTAGGGTTAGGGTTAGGGTTAGGGTTAGGGTTAGGGTTAGGGTTAGGGTTAGGGTTAGGGTTAGGGTTAGGGTTAGGGTTAGGGTTAGGGTTAGGGTTAGGGTTAGGGTTAGGGTTAGGGTTAGGGTTAGGGTTAGGGTTAGGGTTAGGGTTAGGGTTAGGGTTAGGGTTAGGGTTAGGGTTAGGGTTAGGGTTAGGGTTAGGGTTAGGGTTAGGGTTAGGGTTAGGGTTAGGGTTAGGGTTAGGGTTAGGGTTAGGGTTAGGGTTAGGGTTAGGGTTAGGGTTAGGGTTAGGGTTAGGGTTAGGGTTAGGGTTAGGGTTAGGGTTAGGGTTAGGGTTAGGGTTAGGGTTAGGGTTAGGGTTAGGGTTAGGGTTAGGGTTAGGGTTAGGGTTAGGGTTAGGGTTAGGGTTAGGGTTAGGGTTAGGGTTAGGGTTAGGGTTAGGGTTAGGGTTAGGGTTAGGGTTAGGGTTAGGGTTAGGGTTAGGGTTAGGGTTAGGGTTAGGGTTAGGGTTAGGGTTAGGGTTAGGGTTAGGGTTAGGGTTAGGGTTAGGGTTAGGGTTAGGGTTAGGGTTAGGGTTAGGGTTAGGGTTAGGGTTAGGGTTAGGGTTAGGGTTAGGGTTAGGGTTAGGGTTAGGGTTAGGGTTAGGGTTAGGGTTAGGGTTAGGGTTAGGGTTAGGGTTAGGGTTAGGGTTAGGGTTAGGGTTAGGGTTAGGGTTAGGGTTAGGGTTAGGGTTAGGGTTAGGGTTAGGGTTAGGGTTAGGGTTAGGGTTAGGGTTAGGGTTAGGGTTAGGGTTAGGGTTAGGGTTAGGGTTAGGGTTAGGGTTAGGGTTAGGGTTAGGGTTAGGGTTAGGGTTAGGGTTAGGGTTAGGGTTAGGGTTAGGGTTAGGGTTAGGGTTAGGGTTAGGGTTAGGGTTAGGGTTAGGGTTAGGGTTAGGGTTAGGGTTAGGGTTAGGGTTAGGGTTAGGGTTAGGGTTAGGGTTAGGGTTAGGGTTAGGGTTAGGGTTAGGGTTAGGGTTAGGGTTAGGGTTAGGGTTAGGGTTAGGGTTAGGGTTAGGGTTAGGGTTAGGGTTAGGGTTAGGGTTAGGGTTAGGGTTAGGGTTAGGGTTAGGGTTAGGGTTAGGGTTAGGGTTAGGGTTAGGGTTAGGGTTAGGGTTAGGGTTAGGGTTAGGGTTAGGGTTAGGGTTAGGGTTAGGGTTAGGGTTAGGGTTAGGGTTAGGGTTAGGGTTAGGGTTAGGGTTAGGGTTAGGGTTAGGGTTAGGGTTAGGGTTAGGGTTAGGGTTAGGGTTAGGGTTAGGGTTAGGGTTAGGGTTAGGGTTAGGGTTAGGGTTAGGGTTAGGGTTAGGGTTAGGGTTAGGGTTAGGGTTAGGGTTAGGGTTAGGGTTAGGGTTAGGGTTAGGGTTAGGGTTAGGGTTAGGGTTAGGGTTAGGGTTAGGGTTAGGGTTAGGGTTAGGGTTAGGGTTAGGGTTAGGGTTAGGGTTAGGGTTAGGGTTAGGGTTAGGGTTAGGGTTAGGGTTAGGGTTAGGGTTAGGGTTAGGGTTAGGGTTAGGGTTAGGGTTAGGGTTAGGGTTAGGGTTAGGGTTAGGGTTAGGGTTAGGGTTAGGGTTAGGGTTAGGGTTAGGGTTAGGGTTAGGGTTAGGGTTAGGGTTAGGGTTAGGGTTAGGGTTAGGGTTAGGGTTAGGGTTAGGGTTAGGGTTAGGGTTAGGGTTAGGGTTAGGGTTAGGGTTAGGGTTAGGGTTAGGGTTAGGGTTAGGGTTAGGGTTAGGGTTAGGGTTAGGGTTAGGGTTAGGGTTAGGGTTAGGGTTAGGGTTAGGGTTAGGGTTAGGGTTAGGGTTAGGGTTAGGGTTAGGGTTAGGGTTAGGGTTAGGGTTAGGGTTAGGGTTAGGGTTAGGGTTAGGGTTAGGGTTAGGGTTAGGGTTAGGGTTAGGGTTAGGGTTAGGGTTAGGGTTAGGGTTAGGGTTAGGGTTAGGGTTAGGGTTAGGGTTAGGGTTAGGGTTAGGGTTAGGGTTAGGGTTAGGGTTAGGGTTAGGGTTAGGGTTAGGGTTAGGGTTAGGGTTAGGGTTAGGGTTAGGGTTAGGGTTAGGGTTAGGGTTAGGGTTAGGGTTAGGGTTAGGGTTAGGGTTAGGGTTAGGGTTAGGGTTAGGGTTAGGGTTAGGGTTAGGGTTAGGGTTAGGGTTAGGGTTAGGGTTAGGGTTAGGGTTAGGGTTAGGGTTAGGGTTAGGGTTAGGGTTAGGGTTAGGGTTAGGGTTAGGGTTAGGGTTAGGGTTAGGGTTAGGGTTAGGGTTAGGGTTAGGGTTAGGGTTAGGGTTAGGGTTAGGGTTAGGGTTAGGGTTAGGGTTAGGGTTAGGGTTAGGGTTAGGGTTAGGGTTAGGGTTAGGGTTAGGGTTAGGGTTAGGGTTAGGGTTAGGGTTAGGGTTAGGGTTAGGGTTAGGGTTAGGGTTAGGGTTAGGGTTAGGGTTAGGGTTAGGGTTAGGGTTAGGGTTAGGGTTAGGGTTAGGGTTAGGGTTAGGGTTAGGGTTAGGGTTAGGGTTAGGGTTAGGGTTAGGGTTAGGGTTAGGGTTAGGGTTAGGGTTAGGGTTAGGGTTAGGGTTAGGGTTAGGGTTAGGGTTAGGGTTAGGGTTAGGGTTAGGGTTAGGGTTAGGGTTAGGGTTAGGGTTAGGGTTAGGGTTAGGGTTAGGGTTAGGGTTAGGGTTAGGGTTAGGGTTAGGGTTAGGGTTAGGGTTAGGGTTAGGGTTAGGGTTAGGGTTAGGGTTAGGGTTAGGGTTAGGGTTAGGGTTAGGGTTAGGGTTAGGGTTAGGGTTAGGGTTAGGGTTAGGGTTAGGGTTAGGGTTAGGGTTAGGGTTAGGGTTAGGGTTAGGGTTAGGGTTAGGGTTAGGGTTAGGGTTAGGGTTAGGGTTAGGGTTAGGGTTAGTAGGGTTAGGGTTAGGGTTAGGGTTAGGGTTAGGGTTAGGGTTAGGGTTAGGGTTAGGGTTAGGGTTAGGGTTAGGGTTAGGGTTAGGGTTAGGGTTAGGGTTAGGGTTAGGGTTAGGGTTAGGGTTAGGGTTAGGGTTAGGGTTAGGGTTAGGGTTAGGGTTAGGGTTAGGGTTAGGGTTAGGGTTAGGGTTAGGGTTAGGGTTAGGGTTAGGGTTAGGGTTAGGGTTAGGGTTAGGGTTAGGGTTAGGGTTAGGGTTAGGGTTAGGGTTAGGGTTAGGGTTAGGGTTAGGGTTAGGGTTAGGGTTAGGGTTAGGGTTAGGGTTAGGGTTAGGGTTAGGGTTAGGGTTAGGGTTAGGGTTAGGGTTAGGGTTAGGGTTAGGGTTAGGGTTAGGGTTAGGGTTAGGGTTAGGGTTAGGGTTAGGGTTAGGGTTAGGGTTAGGGTTAGGGTTAGGGTTAGGGTTAGGGTTAGGGGTTAGGGTTAGGGGTAGGGTTAGGGTAGGGTTAGGGTAGGGTTAGGGTGGTTTGGGTTAGGGTTAGGGTTTGGGGGGTAGGGTTAGGGTTAGGGGTTAGGGTGGGGTTAGGGGGTGGGTTAGGGTTGGGTAGGGTTAGGGTTAGGGTGTAGGGTTAGGGTTAGGGTGTAGGGGTAGGGTTAGGGGGTGAGGGTGGTGTGGGTAGGGGTTGGGGTTAGGGTGTTGGGTGGAGGGTATGGGGGTAGGGGTAGGGGTGAGGGTTAGGGGTAGGGTTGAGGGTGTAGGGTTTGGGTGAGGGTTAGGGTGAGGGTGTGGGTTAGGGTAGGGTGAGGGTTAGGGGTAGGGTGGGGTTTGGGGGTGGGGGAGGGGGTGGGGGTGGGGTTAGGGGTGTGGGGTGGGGGGAGGGGTGTGGGGGAGGGTGTGGGGGTGGGTGGTAGGGGGTGGGGGTGGGGGAGGGGGAGGGTAGGGGTTGGGGGGGGGGTGGGGTGAGGGTGAGGGTGTGGGTTGTGGGGAGGGGAGGGTGTGGGGGTGGGGAGGGTGTGGGGGAGGGGGTGGGGGTGGGGGAGGGTGAGGGGGTGGGTTAGGGTTAGGGTTAGGGTTAGGGTTAGGGTTAGGGTTAGGGTTAGGGTTAGGGTTAGGGTTAGGGTTAGGGTTAGGGTTAGGGTTAGGGTTAGGGTTAGGGTTAGGGTTAGGGTTAGGGTTAGGGTTAGGGTTAGGGTTAGGGTTAGGGTTAGGGTTAGGGTTAGGGTTAGGGTTAGGGTTAGGGTTAGGGTTAGGGTTAGGGTTAGGGTTAGGGTTAGGGTTAGGGTTAGGGTTAGGGTTAGGGTTAGGGTTAGGGTTAGGGTTAGGGTTAGGGTTAGGGTTAGGGTTAGGGTTAGGGTTAGGGTTAGGGTTAGGGTTAGGGTTAGGGTTAGGGTTAGGGTTAGGGTTAGGGTTAGGGTTAGGGTTAGGGTTAGGGTTAGGGTTAGGGTTAGGGTTAGGGTTAGGGTTAGGGTTAGGGTTAGGGTTAGGGTTAGGGTTAGGGTTAGGGTTAGGGTTAGGGTTAGGGTTAGGGTTAGGGTTAGGGTTAGGGTTAGGGTTAGGGTTAGGGTTAGGGTTAGGGTTAGGGTTAGGGTTAGGGTTAGGGTTAGGGTTAGGGTTAGGGTTAGGGTTAGGGTTAGGGTTAGGGTTAGGGTTAGGGTTAGGGTTAGGGTTAGGGTTAGGGTTAGGGTTAGGGTTAGGGTTAGGGTTAGGGTTAGGGTTAGGGTTAGGGTTAGGGTTAGGGTTAGGGTTAGGGTTAGGGTTAGGGTTAGGGTTAGGGTTAGGGTTAGGGTTAGGGTTAGGGTTAGGGTTAGGGTTAGGGTTAGGGTTAGGGTTAGGGTTAGGGTTAGGGTTAGGGTTAGGGTTAGGGTTAGGGTTAGGGTTAGGGTTAGGGTTAGGGTTAGGGTTAGGGTTAGGGTTAGGGTTAGGGTTAGGGTTAGGGTTAGGGTTAGGGTTAGGGTTAGGGTTAGGGTTAGGGTTAGGGTTAGGGTTAGGGTTAGGGTTAGGGTTAGGGTTAGGGTTAGGGTTAGGGTTAGGGTTAGGGTTAGGGTTAGGGTTAGGGTTAGGGTTAGGGTTAGGGTTAGGGTTAGGGTTAGGGTTAGGGTTAGGGTTAGGGTTAGGGTTAGGGTTAGGGTTAGGGTTAGGGTTAGGGTTAGGGTTAGGGTTAGGGTTAGGGTTAGGGTTAGGGTTAGGGTTAGGGTTAGGGTTAGGGTTAGGGTTAGGGTTAGGGTTAGGGTTAGGGTTAGGGTTAGGGTTAGGGTTAGGGTTAGGGTTAGGGTTAGGGTTAGGGTTAGGGTTAGGGTTAGGGTTAGGGTTAGGGTTAGGGTTAGGGTTAGGGTTAGGGTTAGGGTTAGGGTTAGGGTTAGGGTTAGGGTTAGGGTTAGGGTTAGGGTTAGGGTTAGGGTTAGGGTTAGGGTTAGGGTTAGGGTTAGGGTTAGGGTTAGGGTTAGGGTTAGGGTTAGGGTTAGGGTTAGGGTTAGGGTTAGGGTTAGGGTTAGGGTTAGGGTTAGGGTTAGGGTTAGGGTTAGGGTTAGGGTTAGGGTTAGGGTTAGGGTTAGGGTTAGGGTTAGGGTTAGGGTTAGGGTTAGGGTTAGGGTTAGGGTTAGGGTTAGGGTTAGGGTTAGGGTTAGGGTTAGGGTTAGGGTTAGGGTTAGGGTTAGGGTTAGGGTTAGGGTTAGGGTTAGGGTTAGGGTTAGGGTTAGGGTTAGGGTTAGGGTTAGGGTTAGGGTTAGGGTTAGGGTTAGGGTTAGGGTTAGGGTTAGGGTTAGGGTTAGGGTTAGGGTTAGGGTTAGGGTTAGGGTTAGGGTTAGGGTTAGGGTTAGGGTTAGGGTTAGGGTTAGGGTTAGGGTTAGGGTTAGGGTTAGGGTTAGGGTTAGGGTTAGGGTTAGGGTTAGGGTTAGGGTTAGGGTTAGGGTTAGGGTTAGGGTTAGGGTTAGGGTTAGGGTTAGGGTTAGGGTTAGGGTTAGGGTTAGGGTTAGGGTTAGGGTTAGGGTTAGGGTTAGGGTTAGGGTTAGGGTTAGGGTTAGGGTTAGGGTTAGGGTTAGGGTTAGGGTTAGGGTTAGGGTTAGGGTTAGTAGGGTTAGGGTTAGGGTTAGGGTTAGGGTTAGGGTTAGGGTTAGGGTTAGGGTTAGGGTTAGGGTTAGGGTTAGGGTTAGGGTTAGGGTTAGGGTTAGGGTTAGGGTTAGGGTTAGGGTTAGGGTTAGGGTTAGGGTTAGGGTTAGGGTTAGGGTTAGGGTTAGGGTTAGGGTTAGGGTTAGGGTTAGGGTTAGGGTTAGGGTTAGGGTTAGGGTTAGGGTTAGGGTTAGGGTTAGGGTTAGGGTTAGGGTTAGGGTTAGGGTTAGGGTTAGGGTTAGGGTTAGGGTTAGGGTTAGGGTTAGGGTTAGGGTTAGGGTTAGGGTTAGGGTTAGGGTTAGGGTTAGGGTTAGGGTTAGGGTTAGGGTTAGGGTTAGGGTTAGGGTTAGGGTTAGGGTTAGGGTTAGGGTTAGGGTTAGGGTTAGGGTTAGGGTTAGGGTTAGGGTTAGGGTTAGGGTTAGGGTTAGGGTTAGGGTTAGGGTTAGGGTTAGGGTTAGGGTTAGGGTTAGGGTTAGGGTTAGGGTTAGGGTTAGGGTTAGGGTTAGGGTTAGGGTTAGGGTTAGGGTTAGGGTTAGGGTTAGGGTTAGGGTTGGTTAGGGTTAGGGTTAGGGTTAGGGTTAGGGTTAGGGTTAGGGTTAGGGTTAGGGTTAG
>NC_092491.1:0-7500 GCF_047495875.1 Pithys albifrons albifrons
CTAACCCTAACCCTAACCCTAACCCTAACCCTAACCCTAACCCTAACCCTAACCCTAACCCTAACCCTAACCCTAACCCTAACCCTAACCCTAACCCTAACCCTAACCCTAACCCTAACCCTAACCCTAACCCTAACCCTAACCCTAACCCTAACCCTAACCCTAACCCTAACCCTAACCCTAACCCTAACCCTAACCCTAACCCTAACCCTAACCCTAACCCTAACCCTAACCCTAACCCTAACCCTAACCCTAACCCTAACCCTAACCCTAACCCTAACCCTAACCCTAACCCTAACCCTAACCCTAACCCTAACCCTAACCCTAACCCTAACCCTAACCCTAACCCTAACCCTAACCCTAACCCTAACCCTAACCCTAACCCTAACCCTAACCCTAACCCTAACCCTAACCCTAACCCTAACCCTAACCCTAACCCTAACCCTAACCCTAACCCTAACCCTAACCCTAACCCTAACCCTAACCCTAACCCTAACCCTAACCCTAACCCTAACCCTAACCCTAACCCTAACCCTAACCCTAACCCTAACCCTAACCCTAACCCTAACCCTAACCCTAACCCTAACCCTAACCCTAACCCTAACCCTAACCCTAACCCTAACCCTAACCCTAACCCTAACCCTAACCCTAACCCTAACCCTAACCCTAACCCTAACCCTAACCCTAACCCTAACCCTAACCCTAACCCTAACCCTAACCCTAACCCTAACCCTAACCCTAACCCTAACCCTAACCCTAACCCTAACCCTAACCCTAACCCTAACCCTAACCCTAACCCTAACCCTAACCCTAACCCTAACCCTAACCCTAACCCTAACCCTAACCCTAACCCTAACCCTAACCCTAACCCTAACCCTAACCCTAACCCTAACCCTAACCCTAACCCTAACCCTAACCCTAACCCTAACCCTAACCCTAACCCTAACCCTAACCCTAACCCTAACCCTAACCCTAACCCTAACCCTAACCCTAACCCTAACCCTAACCCTAACCCTAACCCTAACCCTAACCCTAACCCTAACCCTAACCCTAACCCTAACCCTAACCCTAACCCTAACCCTAACCCTAACCCTAACCCTAACCCTAACCCTAACCCTAACCCTAACCCTAACCCTAACCCTAACCCTAACCCTAACCCTAACCCTAACCCTAACCCTAACCCTAACCCTAACCCTAACCCTAACCCTAACCCTAACCCTAACCCTAACCCTAACCCTAACCCTAACCCTAACCCTAACCCTAACCCTAACCCTAACCCTAACCCTAACCCTAACCCTAACCCTAACCCTAACCCTAACCCTAACCCTAACCCTAACCCTAACCCTAACCCTAACCCTAACCCTAACCCTAACCCTAACCCTAACCCTAACCCTAACCCTAACCCTAACCCTAACCCTAACCCTAACCCTAACCCTAACCCTAACCCTAACCCTAACCCTAACCCTAACCCTAACCCTAACCCTAACCCTAACCCTAACCCTAACCCTAACCCTAACCCTAACCCTAACCCTAACCCTAACCCTAACCCTAACCCTAACCCTAACCCTAACCCTAACCCTAACCCTAACCCTAACCCTAACCCTAACCCTAACCCTAACCCTAACCCTAACCCTAACCCTAACCCTAACCCTAACCCTAACCCTAACCCTAACCCTAACCCTAACCCTAACCCTAACCCTAACCCTAACCCTAACCCTAACCCTAACCCTAACCCTAACCCTAACCCTAACCCTAACCCTAACCCTAACCCTAACCCTAACCCTAACCCTAACCCTAACCCTAACCCTAACCCTAACCCTAACCCTAACCCTAACCCTAACCCTAACCCTAACCCTAACCCTAACCCTAACCCTAACCCTAACCCTAACCCTAACCCTAACCCTAACCCTAACCCTAACCCTAACCCTAACCCTAACCCTAACCCTAACCCTAACCCTAACCCTAACCCTAACCCTAACCCTAACCCTAACCCTAACCCTAACCCTAACCCTAACCCTAACCCTAACCCTAACCCTAACCCTAACCCTAACCCTAACCCTAACCCTAACCCTAACCCTAACCCTAACCCTAACCCTAACCCTAACCCTAACCCTAACCCTAACCCTAACCCTAACCCTAACCCTAACCCTAACCCTAACCCTAACCCTAACCCTAACCCTAACCCTAACCCTAACCCTAACCCTAACCCTAACCCTAACCCTAACCCTAACCCTAACCCTAACCCTAACCCTAACCCTAACCCTAACCCTAACCCTAACCCTAACCCTAACCCTAACCCTAACCCTAACCCTAACCCTAACCCTAACCCTAACCCTAACCCTAACCCTAACCCTAACCCTAACCCTAACCCTAACCCTAACCCTAACCCTAACCCTAACCCTAACCCTAACCCTAACCCTAACCCTAACCCTAACCCTAACCCTAACCCTAACCCTAACCCTAACCCTAACCCTAACCCTAACCCTAACCCTAACCCTAACCCTAACCCTAACCCTAACCCTAACCCTAACCCTAACCCTAACCCTAACCCTAACCCTAACCCTAACCCTAACCCTAACCCTAACCCTAACCCTAACCCTAACCCTAACCCTAACCCTAACCCTAACCCTAACCCTAACCCTAACCCTAACCCTAACCCTAACCCTAACCCTAACCCTAACCCTAACCCTAACCCTAACCCTAACCCTAACCCTAACCCTAACCCTAACCCTAACCCTAACCCTAACCCTAACCCTAACCCTAACCCTAACCCTAACCCTAACCCTAACCCTAACCCTAACCCTAACCCTAACCCTAACCCTAACCCTAACCCTAACCCTAACCCTAACCCTAACCCTAACCCTAACCCTAACCCTAACCCTAACCCTAACCCTAACCCTAACCCTAACCCTAACCCTAACCCTAACCCTAACCCTAACCCTAACCCTAACCCTAACCCTAACCCTAACCCTAACCCTAACCCTAACCCTAACCCTAACCCTAACCCTAACCCTAACCCTAACCCTAACCCTAACCCTAACCCTAACCCTAACCCTAACCCTAACCCTAACCCTAACCCTAACCCTAACCCTAACCCTAACCCTAACCCTAACCCTAACCCTAACCCTAACCCTAACCCTAACCCTAACCCTAACCCTAACCCTAACCCTAACCCTAACCCTAACCCTAACCCTAACCCTAACCCTAACCCTAACCCTAACCCTAACCCTAACCCTAACCCTAACCCTAACCCTAACCCTAACCCTAACCCTAACCCTAACCCTAACCCTAACCCTAACCCTAACCCTAACCCTAACCCTAACCCTAACCCTAACCCTAACCCTAACCCTAACCCTAACCCTAACCCTAACCCTAACCCTAACCCTAACCCTAACCCTAACCCTAACCCTAACCCTAACCCTAACCCTAACCCTAACCCTAACCCTAACCCTAACCCTAACCCTAACCCTAACCCTAACCCTAACCCTAACCCTAACCCTAACCCTAACCCTAACCCTAACCCTAACCCTAACCCTAACCCTAACCCTAACCCTAACCCTAACCCTAACCCTAACCCTAACCCTAACCCTAACCCTAACCCTAACCCTAACCCTAACCCTAACCCTAACCCTAACCCTAACCCTAACCCTAACCCTAACCCTAACCCTAACCCTAACCCTAACCCTAACCCTAACCCTAACCCTAACCCTAACCCTAACCCTAACCCTAACCCTAACCCTAACCCTAACCCTAACCCTAACCCTAACCCTAACCCTAACCCTAACCCTAACCCTAACCCTAACCCTAACCCTAACCCTAACCCTAACCCTAACCCTAACCCTAACCCTAACCCTAACCCTAACCCTAACCCTAACCCTAACCCTAACCCTAACCCTAACCCTAACCCTAACCCTAACCCTAACCCTAACCCTAACCCTAACCCTAACCCTAACCCTAACCCTAACCCTAACCCTAACCCTAACCCTAACCCTAACCCTAACCCTAACCCTAACCCTAACCCTAACCCTAACCCTAACCCTAACCCTAACCCTAACCCTAACCCTAACCCTAACCCTAACCCTAACCCTAACCCTAACCCTAACCCTAACCCTAACCCTAACCCTAACCCTAACCCTAACCCTAACCCTAACCCTAACCCTAACCCTAACCCTAACCCTAACCCTAACCCTAACCCTAACCCTAACCCTAACCCTAACCCTAACCCTAACCCTAACCCTAACCCTAACCCTAACCCTAACCCTAACCCTAACCCTAACCCTAACCCTAACCCTAACCCTAACCCTAACCCTAACCCTAACCCTAACCCTAACCCTAACCCTAACCCTAACCCTAACCCTAACCCTAACCCTAACCCTAACCCTAACCCTAACCCTAACCCTAACCCTAACCCTAACCCTAACCCTAACCCTAACCCTAACCCTAACCCTAACCCTAACCCTAACCCTAACCCTAACCCTAACCCTAACCCTAACCCTAACCCTAACCCTAACCCTAACCCTAACCCTAACCCTAACCCTAACCCTAACCCTAACCCTAACCCTAACCCTAACCCTAACCCTAACCCTAACCCTAACCCTAACCCTAACCCTAACCCTAACCCTAACCCTAACCCTAACCCTAACCCTAACCCTAACCCTAACCCTAACCCTAACCCTAACCCTAACCCTAACCCTAACCCTAACCCTAACCCTAACCCTAACCCTAACCCTAACCCTAACCCTAACCCTAACCCTAACCCTAACCCTAACCCTAACCCTAACCCTAACCCTAACCCTAACCCTAACCCTAACCCTAACCCTAACCCTAACCCTAACCCTAACCCTAACCCTAACCCTAACCCTAACCCTAACCCTAACCCTAACCCTAACCCTAACCCTAACCCTAACCCTAACCCTAACCCTAACCCTAACCCTAACCCTAACCCTAACCCTAACCCTAACCCTAACCCTAACCCTAACCCTAACCCTAACCCTAACCCTAACCCTAACCCTAACCCTAACCCTAACCCTAACCCTAACCCTAACCCTAACCCTAACCCTAACCCTAACCCTAACCCTAACCCTAACCCTAACCCTAACCCTAACCCTAACCCTAACCCTAACCCTAACCCTAACCCTAACCCTAACCCTAACCCTAACCCTAACCCTAACCCTAACCCTAACCCTAACCCTAACCCTAACCCTAACCCTAACCCTAACCCTAACCCTAACCCTAACCCTAACCCTAACCCTAACCCTAACCCTAACCCTAACCCTAACCCTAACCCTAACCCTAACCCTAACCCTAACCCTAACCCTAACCCTAACCCTAACCCTAACCCTAACCCTAACCCTAACCCTAACCCTAACCCTAACCCTAACCCTAACCCTAACCCTAACCCTAACCCTAACCCTAACCCTAACCCTAACCCTAACCCTAACCCTAACCCTAACCCTAACCCTAACCCTAACCCTAACCCTAACCCTAACCCTAACCCTAACCCTAACCCTAACCCTAACCCTAACCCTAACCCTAACCCTAACCCTAACCCTAACCCTAACCCTAACCCTAACCCTAACCCTAACCCTAACCCTAACCCTAACCCTAACCCTAACCCTAACCCTAACCCTAACCCTAACCCTAACCCTAACCCTAACCCTAACCCTAACCCTAACCCTAACCCTAACCCTAACCCTAACCCTAACCCTAACCCTAACCCTAACCCTAACCCTAACCCTAACCCTAACCCTAACCCTAACCCTAACCCTAACCCTAACCCTAACCCTAACCCTAACCCTAACCCTAACCCTAACCCTAACCCTAACCCTAACCCTAACCCTAACCCTAACCCTAACCCTAACCCTAACCCTAACCCTAACCCTAACCCTAACCCTAACCCTAACCCTAACCCTAACCCTAACCCTAACCCTAACCCTAACCCTAACCCTAACCCTAACCCTAACCCTAACCCTAACCCTAACCCTAACCCTAACCCTAACCCTAACCCTAACCCTAACCCTAACCCTAACCCTAACCCTAACCCTAACCCTAACCCTAACCCTAACCCTAACCCTAACCCTAACCCTAACCCTAACCCTAACCCTAACCCTAACCCTAACCCTAACCCTAACCCTAACCCTAACCCTAACCCTAACCCTAACCCTAACCCTAACCCTAACCCTAACCCTAACCCTAACCCTAACCCTAACCCTAACCCTAACCCTAACCTCTAACCCTAACCCTAACCCTAACCCTAACCCTAACCCTAACCCTAACCCTAACCCTAACCCTAACCCTAACCCTAACCCTAACCCTAACCCTAACCCTAACCCTAACCCTAACCCTAACCCTAACCCTAACCCTAACCCTAACCCTAACCCTAACCCTAACCCTAACCCTAACCCTAACCCTAACCCTAACCCTAACCCTAACCCTAACCCTAACCCTAACCCTAACCCTAACCCTAACCCTAACCCTAACCCTAACCCTAACCCTAACCCTAACCCTAACCCTAACCCTAACCCTAACCCTAACCCTAACCCTAACCCTAACCCTAACCCTAACCCTAACCCTAACCCTAACCCTAACCCTAACCCTAACCCTAACCCTAACCCTAACCCTAACCCTAACCCTAACCCTAACCCTAACCCTAACCCTAACCCTAACCCTAACCCTAACCCTAACCCTAACCCTAACCCTAACCCTAACCCTAACCCTAACCCTAACCCTAACCCTAACCCTAACCCTAACCCTAACCCTAACCCTAACCCTAACCCTAACCCTAACCCTAACCCTAACCCTAACCCTAACCCTAACCCTAACCCTAACCCTAACCCTAACCCTAACCCTAACCCTAACCCTAACCCTAACCCTAACCCTAACCCTAACCCTAACCCTAACCCTAACCCTAACCCTAACCCTAACCCTAACCCTAACCCTAACCCTAACCCTAACCCTAACCCTAACCCTAACCCTAACCCTAACCCTAACCCTAACCCTAACCCTAACCCTAACCCTAACCCTAACCCTAACCCTAACCCTAACCCTAACCCTAACCCTAACCCTAACCCTAACCCTAACCCTAACCCTAACCCTAACCCTAACCCTAACCCTAACCCTAACCCTAACCCTAACCCTAACCCTAACCCTAACCCTAACCCTAACCCTAACCCTAACCCTAACCCTAACCCTAACCCTAACCCTAACCCTAACCCTAACCCTAACCCTAACCCTAACCCTAACCCTAACCCTAACCCTAACCCTAACCCTAACCCTAACCCTAACCCTAACCCTAACCCTAACCCTAACCCTAACCCTAACCCTAACCCTAACCCTAACCCTAACCCTAACCCTAACCCTAACCCTAACCCTAACCCTAACCCTAACCCTAACCCTAACCCTAACCCTAACCCTAACCCTAACCCTAACCCTAACCCTAACCCTAACCCTAACCCTAACCCTAACCCTAACCCTAACCCTAACCCTAACCCTAACCCTAAC